>NW_003456422.1:1276279-1322906 GCF_000151425.1 Trichophyton rubrum CBS 118892 | reverse complement strand
TCCCTAGAGAACCGCTGGTAGTTCCTCTGAGAACCGCGCCCATTGCCAGCTGCATATTCTCTCCGCGACTGTTCCACTGTCTGTTCGAAAAGCCACAAATTCTCCCTTATTCTTCTTGCTCTCGCCTCCTCCTGCTCCCGTTCACTTGCTTCCATGGCTGTCCGAATTGCTTCTTCTTCCGCCTGGGCCGCCCGCTGCGCTCTCCTGGCTTCTGCCTGAGCCTCCCGGAGAGACTGTCGGCGGACCTCCTCTTCCCGGAGCATGGCTTCCCGTTCAGCCTCCCTGCGCTGTCGCTGACGGTCCTTTTCCAGCCTCAAACTTTCTTTAAAGGCTCGACGGAGTGTTTCGTCTTCGTCGTCCTCCCCATTGGCAGCACTGCTAGCTGTTCGGACACTTCCGATTTCACTGCTGGAACCAGAATAGCTGCCTGCATCGCTGCTAATGAAGCCATCGGTTGGAATGTGTCTGCGGCCCTCGGATCTTCTAGCCCTTTCTGTAGCTCTATGCATGGTGTTTTAGTTGGAGCGGGCCCTGCTATTTGTTTGGGCTTTTCCCGAAACGGGCATATCAAAGGAAGGGACAAGCCTCTGCTCAAGGTATGGAGCATTTGGTGAGAGCTAGGGAGGCCCATGCTGGAGTTTAAGTAGAGTGATGAAGTCAATTTTTGAATTGACGCTCGCATTGAATCTAGGTAAACGTCATGAAGTAAATAGAATTGAATTTGTTCGCCACAGTCAAGGAAGGGGATATATCATCATATCTACCCGAGGGTCTTAACTGGTCCAGACCCGAACAAGATAAAACAAACTGGGGAGAGCAAGGAACTCATGAGCTGCAGCTGCACATTGCCATCCTCTTGAATCGGGGTACATCGCCGCAGAATCTCTCCTCCTCTTCCCTGTTGATGCCCCATTCTTCTTGGAATGGGTGGAGGGCCATGTTCATGGTTCGACCCAGAATCTCCCTGTCGCCCTGCTTCTCAACACGCTGGATCACTTCATCGAGGATCCACGATCGAGGAATAAACTATGAGAAAGAAAGTAGGTCAGCACTCATACTTTGATAAAACCCATAAAAGAAAAAAATAATGGTTTGGTTGTCGTTCACCTTTGGATTCACTCCCTTCATGGAGCGTATCCGCTCCTCATCTTCACGACCGGTCCAGTCCTCTACTATTCGCTCTCTCCATGATGAAAGCCACTTAGCAACGCTCTCCCGTGCGGACTCCTCAGTATTTCCGACGCCGCCAACGCCTTCGTCGTGGAAGAACAAGCTGGCCGCCTTTTTCCTCTTCTCGTCGCTATCTATCTCCGCCACGGTGAGTCCTGATAACCTTCTAAAGAAGTGATTAAAGTCCAACTCTAGTTTCTCGAGAGTGTCGAGAAGGTTCGAAAACAGTTCATTAAAATCAGATTCCTTTTGCGTTTTAAGCCCCAAACGTGTAGACATGAGGCGCTTGTATTCATTTAGGAAAACCGTTTTAAACTCATCTCCAGCTTGGTCGATGAGTTTCTCAGCTCGAGCAATGACATCTGACGTTTGTTCTTCGCTCAGTCCATTGGATAGGAAGGCTTCGTCGTCAATCTTGTCGCCAATTCCTATTAGTTGGGCGAATGATTCTCCTAGACGCACCAGATTCCACCAGATCACTGATGGTTGATTCTTGTATGAGTACCGCAGCATCTCGTCGTCATGGTTGGGCGTGTAGCTTGGATCAAAGTTGTCCATGGAGGCAAATGGGCCAAAGTCAAGCGACAGGCCGAAAATGGAGGTGTTGTCGGTATTGAGCACGCCATTCATGAAGCCATATGCCTGCCAGGCAGCTACCGTCTTTGCGTTGCGCCGAACAATTTCTCTATATAGCCTAGCAAACCTGTTCTCTTCTGCTCCCTTCTCACCTTGGATCTCGTCTTTGGGCACTCCCCGAGGAGGGTTGTCTATCAATTTTCCATCAACAGGTTTTTCTTTGTCCTGAGTAGTGGGCAGGGCAGCCGGGAGTGACTCCCAACCATGGAATACATCTTCGGCAACGTAAGTGGCAAGCTGGCGGGTGAGCTTCAAGTCACTTCTAGCACGTAACAAGTCAAATGTGCCAATTCTAATCCACGACTCTGCAAAACGAGTGACTATGGCACCGGGCTCTAGCCTTTCTCTCCTGACACTACAGTTTGGCAAGAGAGTTAGAGACAGAGCGCGGGTAGTTGGGATACCCAGTGCGTTTAGTGCTAGAGAATGGTGAGCTTTACCGTCAAGTCTGCAGATGCATTGACAGCTACCAACCTTCGGAGACAATAAACTCCCGAATACTGGAGCGGAGGACTGCCTTGCCATCGGCGAAACGAGAGTATGGGGTTAGACCCGCTCCCTTGAGCTGAATTTCATAGCGTCTGTTTGTTGTCGGGTTTATTGATTCGAAGAGAGAAATAGCACGCTTTTCACATGTCAGTGCCCATGGGTGAAGCTGGAATGATAATAATAATAATAATGAAATAGACATACTCCATCACCAAGTTGGCCGGCCCAAGTGCCGCTATGTCATTGATAAGTATATATTTTGTTCGATGAATGCCAGAAAACAGGAAAGAACATACAACTGCCAGCCTAAATAATGGGATTAGTATATCTCATAGCATAAAAATATGGCCCCGAATCAAGGAACAAAACCTACCTCCATAGCATTGAGCCCAAGGATAGACGCCTCCATCCGTCTCGTTCCAAAATATCTTGTTTCCTGCAACCATCTCCCTGAAGTCGTCCGTCTTGTCCTCGCCGTCTTTCAAGCCGATGTCCTTCATTGCACGAGAGCTCACGGCCAACAACTCTGGCTCATAAGTGGTCTCTGGCCTGACGAAGGTGTACAGCGCACCCTTGACTAGCCGGGGACCCAAATGCTCTCGGAGCGCATTGTGTGAAGCCAGAGGGGTATCAAAAGCCGCATCTGGGGGGAGCTTGGAGGTGAAGTTGTTTGTCTTTGTGATGTCCGCCAGCGAGACACCCGGAGCATCCGTCGTCGTAGTTGACGAGTATAACTGGTCCTTTTCATCGCCGGCACCGGCTGTGCTGCTGTTGATGCTGCTGCTGTGGATGAGATGGGAGGCCATCTGGGACAGGCGAGGACGTAGAGGAGACTGCGGGATCCGGCGCGGGAGGCGGTTTCTCAAGAGCATGGAACTGGTCGGGTCCCCCGTTACTAGTTAAAGGGAATGTATCAATTGCCAGCAGACCAAGCGAGGGATGCACACGAGAGAATGAAATGCGAAGTAGCCGATGGTCAGGTTGATGCTGATGTCTGCCGTCTGATGGTCAACTCAACAGCCGAAAAGCCCGTATATAAAAAGTCCGGGAGATGATGTCATCAGGCACATAGCCGATCAAGGAGTTAATATAACTACGAGAATACGAAGAGAATACATAAACTGGAAAGACGGGACTATTACTATTGATTGCCCTGGGAGAAACTACTTTGAGAGCTGTCAGGATGGCTGCCGTGCCTGCTGTGAAGCTGGAGAATGGCGCTTCGGTACCAGTGGTAAGCTAGCTCATTGCCTCTGAACTCGGCCAGTCGATAACTAGTGAGTTACTGACGGAGAGACAGCTTGGATACGGGACAGGGACAGCATGGTACAAGAAGGCCGGAGCCAAAGACATCGACCAGGACACCGTTGATGCCGTGGCGACGGCCATCGGGACGGGATATAGACACCTCGATAGCGCAGAGGCCTACGGGACGGAGAAAGAGCTGGGAATCGCTATAAAGGAGAGCAACGTGAAGCGGGAGGACTTCTTCATCACGGCCAAGGTGGAAAAGGGCATCGGTGATATACAAGATGCCATCGAGAGGACGCTGCGGAACCTGCAGGTGGACTACGTTGACCTGTACGCAGAGCTAAGTTACTGGTTATCTGATATCTACGTTGTGGGAGTGAAGTATGAGTACCAGGGCTGACGCTGGCAACTGACTACTAACTATAGATACCTGATCCACGAGCCCTTCTTCGCCCAAAGCGACGAAGAACTGCAGTCCAAATGGGCCGAGATGGAGCAAGTGCAGCAGTCCGGCAAGGCACGCTCGATCGGCGTGTCCAACTTCCTGCAGCCCCATCTGGAGGCGATCATGAAAACCGCGAGCATCAAGCCGGCCGTGAACCAGATAGAATTCCATCCTTACCTGCAGCACGGGGACCTGCTGGCGGTGCATAGACGACTGGGCATCGCGGTGGAAGGGTACGCTCCGCTGACGCCTCTGACACGAGCAAAGGGCGGCCCCGTCGACGGAGTCGTCAGTCGGCTGGCGAAGAAATACGGCGTGAGTGAAGGGAATGTGCTGCTCCGGTGGTCTATCGATCAGGATGTGGTGACGCTCACGACCAGCAGCAAGGAGGAGAGGCTGAAGGAGTTCCTGGACGTGGTGAAGTTTAGGCTGACGGCGGACGAGGTCGATGAGATATCTCGACTGGGCAGGGAGAAGCACTACCGGGCCTTCTGGAAGAGTAAATTTGATCCCGATGATCGATCGTAATGATACTAATAGTGATAATAACTAGTTGGTTGGCTATATTGCTGAGTTGTTAAGAGAGTTGTGATGTGATATAGACCGGGGGAGATGGCTGCATAGTTCGCCAACCATCGAACAGCCTGGATGCTATATTATCCAAGTATCAACCGGGCACTGAAGCAGGTAGATTCTGGCCTCGTCAGCCGTCGCACCATCTGAGTCCAAGACGTTTGAAGTTGAATGAGGGTTCCTTTCCCAGGCCGGCGAGATGTATCTCCAACCTCGACCAGCAAACGCCGTAGAAGACGTCCACACACACACACACACACACATGTATATATAGGGAGAGAGAGAGAGTCCCTCATGCTAGACTCCTGCCATCCATCTCGTTGTCGTGTATGTATATATATATGTCATGGATATATATGTATAAGGGTATCGAGATGGCCGCACTTGATGCCTGCCAACAGCAGCCTCACAGCCAGCAGCCTCAAGTCGACCAGCTAGAAGAGACAGCAGTCAGCCAGAGCCTTCACAAACTATGCAGTAACCAACCACTTGCCTCTCATCCGGTCTGTAGACACCATGCATAACCAACATCCGCCGGCGGCCGCTGCCAAATGATCTCGTCAAGTGCTCAACCGCCAGCAAAAGCAACGAGAACGAGCAGAAGCAAAAGGGACCCTCACCCTCCCTGTCTCTCCATCAGCCGGGCTCCTCCAGACGCAGCGGTACTTCTGCGGCCGCCGTCATTCTCGCCCGCAGCCGAAGTCTCCTCGCCGTCGTTCCACCAGCGAGCAGCAGCTAACTAACTAGTTAACTAGTTGGTTAGTTCGACCCATCTCGATCTTCCCACCACCGAAACGACTGCCAGCGACGAAGACGCCGCCCGCGAAGACGAAGCCCAAGACGCACACGGCCGTCGAGCAGCAGGCAGAGAGACCGCAGTCGAGGGCGATGAAGCACCTCGCCGCCGCCGTCCGCCCCGAGCCTTGTCTTCTTCTCCTCTGCCGCCTCCCTCCGCCAGCGATCCGCCCTCCGCCCTCCCGCCGGTGACAGCCAGACGCTGCCGCCCTTGCCAGCCAGCCAGCGAGCCCGTCTACCGTCGAATCGCGCCTGTCCGGTGGCTACCCGACGCCTGAAGGACGAGGAGAAGGGAAGCGCCCACTCCGGCGGCCAACGCATCGTCGAGGTTGGGTCCATACAGCCAGGCACCGCAGCCGAAACGCTGCAGCCAAACGAGCCACCGCAAATTCGCACAGCGGAAACGCTCTCTTGCACATTCTCGTCCAGGGCCAGACGAGAGACGGCCTGCTGCCCCTCGCTTTTACGCCTGCCTGACGCTCGCTTTTACTGCGGTAGAAAAGAAAGAAATAGAGGGCAAACACAGCAGGTTAAAAAAAAAAAAAAATCATAACAACACGCCCTCTCCGCGCAAAGGAGGATCGCCAGCCACCCGCCAACACAAGCCCGGAATACACACTGGAAACATGCGATCGGAGAGATGCTGTGAATGAACGCGGGATCTTTTTTGCGAGTCTAGACATTTCCCCCATCCACCACCGCTGCTGTTGTTGTGTTGCTCTTTGCTGCTGTGTTCCTGGTGAATGGGCTGGCCTGGCGCATTCAATCAATGCCTCCTCATTCATAACGTCTCTGATATCTCGACAGCCTGCAGCAGAAAGAAAAGAAAGAAAGAAAAAAGGAGCCTGCCTGCCTGCCTACCTGAAAGAACGCCCTTCTCTCCGGCCTGGATGTTAGCCCTCGATCGCCGCAGTCGATATCCGCTCCTCCTTCTCGTCTCGCAGCCGTCCGCCGCCCTCGCAATTCGATATACACGCTTCTGTGCTTGCTACTACACCGTTTGCCATGTCGGCGGACAGTCGCAGCTCGCAACCACGCCCACACGCCGATAACAGACCGTCTAAGCCGTCGCTTGTGTCGTCTGGGAAGAGGTCTTACTCTACGTATCTGAGTGACGTCGACCGCAAGTTCAAGCAGCTCTCCCGGGACGTCCTGCCCGCCCATCCATACATCTTGTCCGTGCCCACCGAGAAGCCGTACCGGCTGGGATCGCGCTTCGTGAGCAACTGGGCAGTGGGAGAGAATACCTTGTTCTCTCCGGAGGAGGAACAGCTGCAGTATATGACCTTTCTCCCCCACCAGGGAGAAGACACGCTGCTGGTCTCGGTTGGAGGCTGGTCGGATGACAAGGGGAATATAGTCCCAGAAGAGGACCAGAGACCGCCCTCAAGCGCCGTCAGCATGGCGGCGCCACTTACTACCGCCTCGCAGCAGGACGCCCTGGCCAGGCGGAAGAAGAAAATCACCCTGAGTGATTACAAGAAGAAGGCCCTGGAGACCCCCCCACCACCACCAATTCCGCTGCCTGGCGCAGCCGACCCGTCCACCAACGGGGCCAATGGAACCAACGGCAGCCGCCCGGGGAGTATAGACTCCGACAAGACACTGCGCAGACCGCAGTCGAATAGCTCCAAGCCAGAGGCCAAACAAAACCACCAGCACCACCACTATCAGCACCCTTCACAGGCCGCGGCCCCTGCTACCTCTTCAACCTCCGCCCCTGACACTCGGACTGGCAGCAGAAGTAATGATACCAAGCAGAAAGCGCAGGACAGCCCCTCGTTACCCGCCAACACCGGCCGGGTAGACAAAAATACCAAGCTCCCGCCATCAAAATCTAGCCTGCCAAAGGACTCTCCGCCGCGCAAGAAGCCACGGCTCTCCACTCAGCCGGAAGAGAGGGAAAAGGAGAAAATTCCTTCAAAGAAGACAGGAAGAGCCCACCAGATGGTGCCGGAGCTGCTCTCCCCAACGCTTCCATTTGACAATGAGAGCTTCAGCCTCTGCCTGCCACCTCTACTCCCCGACCCTCCCGCCAGACATAGAGGAAGAACTGGCCAGACTGCCCGATGACGGGCTAGAGAAGATCTCCCGCTCTCACTCTAGTTCCATATCCAGCATATCCAACAAGGCTATGCCCAGCAAACCCAAGCCGGGCGCGAACTCGTCATCAACCAAACAGTCGCAGCAATCCTCCCTGGCTGCTGAGAAGAAACCGGCCAGTATATCTTCTTCTGCAGGCCTCCCACCAAAACCATCAACGGCCTCTTCAAAGCCAGCCGCTTCTCAACCAACCCCCAGAATCACGACAACAGCTCCAAAGGAGAAGCTGATCGTCAAACTAAAGTATGGTCGCCAGAACAGGAAGCGAATCGAGGCTCTTTTAAAAATATCATCCAAACGGAAACCTACACCCACGCAAACCTCCGCGAAATCCAAGGGGCTGCCAGATTCCATTGTTGTATCCAAGAGTTCTCCATCAAATTCATCACCCCAACCGGGAAGCTCCACTACTACATCCATGGGTAAACAGCGTGAGCCTAGCTCAGGTTACAAGCGACCAAAGGCCGTGGATGGAGACGATGTCCAGGAGCCTGCTTTAAAACGGCCCCGGAGTTCCAATACACTTGCACCACCTCCATTAGACCAAGCTCCGACACCTAGCATGCAGACTCCTAGATCAACTTCGGCTACTAAGCACCCGCCTGCATCCTCGCAGGACCAATTTCTCACCCCTAAAAAGGAATACAAGGGGACTGCAATGCGCCGTGTGGGATCCGGTGACAGTGACATGAAGACTCCAAGTGGCAGCGCAACAAGCGTGAAGATGACTCAGTCTCTATCTGTGGAAAGCCATCCATCTTCCAGCACACAGCCTTCAGAGCGCCGCGGCTGGCGTGACGAATATCAGAGATTTGTCAACCTGGGCCGTGACCTCAAACATGCCTCACAGCGCAACTCAACCCACAAATACAGCACCAGCCATGATATCCAGGATGACAAGCTAAGCGCCACAATTGCAGTCGAAGCCTTGCTCTGCTTTGTTCTAGCCTTCATTGCCGAACAACGCTTCCAATCTCTCAGTCGACAAGTCGGCAACTCCACCGGTTGGCGCTCTATAATAGCATACTGGCAATCTGTTCTCAATCGAACAACCTCTTATCCACACCTCCATGGCCTCTGTCTCCTCCTAGGTGCGGTATGTCACGACTCCATTCATTCTCTCGACCTCGAACGATTAGCAACCACTCCCTTCCCGGATGAACATAGTCCTGCCCCTACCCCCGGCAGTGACGGCAACACCGTAACCAGCGAAGAAACCAAGAAACAGCGACGAGAGTTCGCGGAGCTGAGAACCAGACTTCCTGAATCGTATAAGGTTGCCCGTCGCTTATGGCTCGAAGGATCCCGCGAGCTGTCTGATTCGGTCCTCACGCAGCATTATCCCAACACCTGGTCAAAACGATTGAAAAATTCCGCCGATCGAGGAAGAGAACAGCTTAAACTAGGCGAGTACGGAGGCGACTTTTACCTCCCGCTGGGCACCGCATCAACACCCCTTGAAGCAGTACGGTTTGCCTGGGCTTTCCTGAATGAATGGAGTGAGAGAGAAGGAGTCAAGTGGAAGGGTAGATTGGGATTGGGCCTGTAGCAGCCTCTTTCCGCTACCCGCCTTCTAACCGTTTCTCTCTTTCTCTTTCTCTTAACAGCCCCCCCCCCCCCCCCCCCCCTTTTTTTTTTTTTTAGCATTATTAGAATATTTCTATCCATCTCCCTGAGATTTACGGCCTGATACCCCCGTTTCCCCGTTCGTTCTCCATCCTTTTGATCTTGTCTCGTCTCATTTAGCCTAGCCATCATCAGCCTACGTCTACAGTCATATTTTCCTATTTACTTTACTTTTCAGCCTGCTCCTTCAAACACTCGATACCATTGCTTCGGCCTGCTTACTTTATCTTCAATATTTTCTTTGCCCATTCTCCTCTTTAATCAATGACACGATACCAAGAAAGATCACTGCCCTTCAGACCTGCCGCTTACTGCTGCCACTGCTTGTTTTACCAGCGCTATTTTTACTTCCTTTCCTTTTCAATTACTTACCCCCCTTTTCCTTTTCATCACTCGTACCGTCCTTGATGACTTGTTTCAATTTACTTGCTTGCCAACTTATCTACTTCACCTTTTTTTTTCTGTTAATTTTGCCTGGAGTATTGCGCAACAGGGCGTGGGGGTGGATGAAAGGACGGATGGCTGGGTGCTGATTTATTTTATCTGCCTGTGAAGAAAGGATGAAAAGGGGGCAAAACAAAAATGGTTTCTGCGATGAATTGAATATGCGACCTCAGAAATGATGGTGTTGTCTGTTCTTTTCTTTTACTCCCTGGAGTGAGTGTATTATTTACCACACGTTGACCTTAGATATGATAATACTTCTTCGATCTCTCTGTCTCTACGTCTTCCAACTAACATGCTCGTAGATATATAAGTAGTATAAACAGTGATAATTTGATACTTTTTCAATTTCTGGGTGAATAATGACACTAAAGACATGGTGGCTTAAAAAAGAAGCAAAGCTGTATTTACAGGTACTCCCCCGCTCATGCAATGTTTAACAAAAAAAATACCATAATTGAAACAAAAGCAAAGCAAAGCATGGCATGGCAAATCAAAGAAGACCCCTAATGATGGCAATAGCCTCGACACACCCGTATATTTCAAAGACGGGATTCCAAAAAAAGGGGGGAGGTGACGCCCCGCGAGCAGGTCAGCGGACTACAACCACTAGTCAAACCGCGGTGACCTGTCCTCTATATCCATACGGTCCGCACTGCCGCCGCCAAATAGATGTCCGGCCTCACGGCAGTAGCGGGCCTCTCGTCGTACACTGCCGACTTCACTCGCCCAGCAAACGACAGCGGCATCGACGACGCCGGCAAGAACTCCTTCCATGGCAGATAGAACGCCCCATCCAATCGTTCCCGCGATCAAACCAACAATGTAGGCGTACAAGCTGCCACGCATGGTAGAGCCCTTGCTACCATCTGCACCAGAGACCTGCAGACTACGGGCAGTAGATACCCAGCCCCCGAAACCAAGGGCAAGAGACATCATGAACCGGGTAGCGTGTAGAAGCATCTTGGCCAGACGGTATGGCATTAAAGTAGAAGAGTAATAGTCTGTACGACTTGCGTCGGAGAATGTTCGTGGATGGAACGTCATGGCCGTTGCGGCTGAGGGGGCTAGGAAGACCATCTGGTTGAGGCTGCGCGCTGAAGCGACTAGAGGCTGGGAGTGAATGGCAGCATATGTTAATGTGAGAGGGTTGGTGAGAGCGGCAATTGGCGTGGGTACACAAGAGTAGGCAACTAATGATAGCATAGATGATATACGGCGCGGGAGGACGATTAAAGGAATGCGGACAAGAAGGGACAGCAATGTTGAAAGGCATATCGTTCCAAACAGAGTAGTAAGGGCATGAGTGAAGGCAGCACGAATTACGTCGTGAGATGTAGGCGAAGGCGTGGCGTTGCGGTGGAAATACCACTGGCTAACGACGGCGGCAGTGGTAGTCCGTTGGATGCCTGCAATAACGCCGAGGGACCAGAGGTAAACAAGAATAAAGTAGACGCCTAGCCACCATGTACCGATATCGATGATGAAGAATCTTTTGCCTCCAGATGCGAGATGTCCACCGAGGAAGACGCGGGTGAACATGAGTATCCATGCCCAACTCCAGAGCGCAATGAGGGCTATCGTGGCGAATCCTAGGAGAAGCAGTGCCGGGTTCGCAGCTAATATACGACATGAGAATTCTAGGATATCAATTGCCTTGCCTGTTGCGTGTCTGCCCTTAACAACGGAGTAGATCCAGGTTGCAGCCATGACCGCAGGCACTATCGACCCCCAGCGCATTACCTTATCCTGGATACTAGACCCATGCCAGGTGCCTTTGAAACTAGAAATGAAAGGGTATAATGAGAAGGAAATAAGGATGACTGGAACCGCAATTAGCATGGTAAAGACCAGAGGCCGAACATAGGACCGCAACAGCGCTAGCCAGAGCAAGGCCACAAATATTGAGATGATTGTATATGTTCCTAGGAGGCCGAAAGAAGAGTGTAGAGTGGCATAGATGGTGTCTCCGAGGAGCGGGAGTTTAGTGGGAGCTGTAGTGTGAAGATATACAATGAACGAGGTAGCGAATAGGCCACTCAAGCAAAGTAAGAACATATGTCCCCAAAACATGTCATGCATTGGAGGTTCAGGATCTCCACGGGCCATCGACGTAGTAGGCATCTCAGAGGCGATGGAGCTCGGTGGTCTAGCGTTGTTTAACAAGGCCTGCTTGTCGGACTCTCGGTCTATAAATCCAGCATTGGTCTGGAACTCATCATCATCATCATCACCCAGGTGACTTGATTGATTTTGGAATTGGCGTATCGGTGGTCCACCAGCAGTGAATTCCGGAGGCGGGTCATCGTCGTCATAATCAACGTTCACAGCGTCTGTCTTTATCGAGTCCTCTAGTCGAACCTCGACCATTCTACCCTTCCCGGAGCTGGGGCTCCCTTCGGACACATCTTCCTCATTTTCTTCCGGCTGTTCTTCCAGTGACTTGGTAGCTGTTTTCCCTGCCGGCCCGATAACAGATGCCTTCCCATGCCACGAGCTTCGTATCCCCGTTCCTCTACTATATTCATCTTCCTGGCCTGTACTGTGTTCCGAGTGTTTACTGTCCTCTCCTTCGTCCCCTTCGGATGACTCTGCTAGTCTGCTTGCGCCAAAATGCCGCCTTGATCTCTGCAGGGCATAAAAATCAGCAGCATCTCGCTCGTCGTCTTCCTCGGGAAGGTGCTCGTTATTGCTGTGGAAAAGCGGTGCGTGATGCACGGATGACCGCGGTGAGAATGCAAAAGTCTGAGAAGCTGTCGAGGAATAAGGATTCCCAAGCGCCCGTTGCAGATAAGGCCGTGACGGAGGTGGGCGGGTGGCCTGTCGATCAGGCCTCCGGCTTCGATCCCCAAATTCCCGTGGGGGAGAGCTGTCTCCGGGTGCTATTCGGGACTGTGACTGTGAGAGAAAACGGGACGCATCTAGAGTACATATTAGCAAAAATGCTTTAGTGACAGTAAGAAGAGAGGTATAGGAGAGGTATCGCACATTCTGAAAACATGATTCACTCCAGGGGAGGTAGGTAGGCGGCGTGTGGTCGGTGATTTTGTCTGTGACGTATGAGAGGCTACCCAGCTCTTCTATACCAGCAGCTCTCTTTCTTCGCAAACAAGCTTATCTCGTATCATGGATCGCAGATTGACTCATACCAGAGACCATCTATGGCCGAGAAGAGAAGCGTCTGGTCTGGTCGGGAGCTCTCTGTGTGTGTGCGCAGCAGCGGCTGTTTTATGTCATTTACTATTGAGAAGCGCTCGGAAGGTTTAAGAAGCAATATACAGCAGTAGTTAGCCTCCAGAGCAGGCAGCACAGCACCGCAGACTCCTCCTCCAGCGCAGGGCTCCCAGAAGCCGCAGACAAGGGACACGCTGAGAGTGAAGCCGAGAATCCGACAAGCCAAAGGCCAAAACGACGAAGTTGAGACGTTCGAAGTTCGAAGTTCGAAGTTTCGACGAAGCGAAAGCGAAGACGAAGTGACGGTGACGATATGCTGAGGTAAGCAAGTCTCCGGTCATGTGCCGCTGTCACCTGACATGCACTTTTCGGCGGGAGAAAAAGACGACGACGACGACGATGACAATGACAATGACGATGACAATGACAGGACTTGTGCACTCGACATGTGGCCGTGGCTGCTGCCTGGCCGTGGGCAGCGTCAGTCGGTGCCTGGAGCGCGAGTCATCAGTCCTGGGTCAGCGGAAGAGCTCGCTAGGCAGTGCTACTTAGGTTAACTAGTTGCTAGTGAGACGGTCATCCCAACGTCCCGACTCGAAGCTAAACACAAGTCATATTCGCAGATAACATGGCCTACCAGCTGCCCGAGGGGTTAGAGCAGCGTCAGTAATAATAATTAATTCAACGTTATTGAATCCCGCCATGCAAAGGGCTGCCGGTCTTTTATTTAACGCATCGACTGAACGCCCCTCGGACGGCGGCCGAGCCGTCCTCTTCAGCTTCATCGGCGCCTTGATACATCGAGACGGTTCTACGATCGACCTTCAGACAGGAGCTGCAAGGACTCCGCAGAAGTCAGACAGGTTTCTCCCGCTATCTACGTTTTGCCACCAAGCCCCATTTCTCGCAGCAGCAAGCAAGCCAGCAAGCAAGCAAGCAATCAGTAGCAGCATGCATTAGTGAGCTGGAATAGACGCGGCATCAACTTCCGAGGAGAAGAAGAAGAGCTGGCCCTTCTTCGCGGTTCACGGATAACTTCAGGGCCACAGGACGGTAGAGGTGCGAGAGTAGTGCCAGAAGAGTTGCTAGGAGAGTCGAGCTGGCCGTCCATCCTGCCTTGTAGGCTGTCCTCGCGCGGATGAAACCTGAAAAGCAGCTGGCGGACCAGGTATGCCGTGTGAGAGATCTCAGAGCCTCTCTCTCCTCGTATCCCAAGGCTGAACAAGACGACACACCTTTTTGTGTCTCTTCTGCTCCATGTTTTATTCTTATGTTTTCTTCTTCCTGGGAGAGATGACGTTCGGCAGCAGCTTGTCGCAGCCGAAGTACCTCCCTGGTATCCTCCCTACTAGCTGCCGCTGCTGGAGTACACCGTAGTACCTCGTCCAGGGCCCCCCAGGGCCAGGCCGCAAGGGGGAGGGAGCAAGCCGCCTCATTCTCCTCCTTGCGCCCTCTTTGCTTCCTGTCGCTTCTCTCTCGTGCTTTACCCAACTTGCTTGCTTCTTCCGCAAAAGACAGACAAATAATAACTACACACTCAACAGTCGCTTCTTCTTCGCCGGCAGTTTTCTTCTTTCTCCTCTTCCTTTCTTCTGTTTCTTCCTCCATAGATCCAAGTCCGCCTTTTTCTTTTCTTTGGCCGGCACTTGTTTCGCCGCTGCCGTCAGTCAGCTGCACGTCAAAGCTACCTCTACCTTGGTACCCTATATAAAATAACTATCTCCCTCGCCGAGTTCGATGCCCAATCTTCAACCCAATCTATAGTTGACGCCTCTTTGCTCTCGTTACCCCACGATTTTAACCATATTCTTCCCCTCAGACGGCGTAATAGCCTGCTGGTTTTCTTCCAAGGTCCCGGGTGCTCCCTCGGCCTTGTTGTGTTGACGGTTTTATCACAGCAAGAACTCGCCAACCGGCCAACCGCCCCCCCCCCCCCCCCCCCCCTCTTCACGCAAAGGAAAAAGCACCGAGTGGGAGCCTGCTTTCATGTCAAGCCCACCATGGGATTTCATTGCGAAGCTCGTCTGTATCGGTGACTCAGGCACAGGTAAATCAAGTGTGCGCAAGTCCATCTTCCATTCTCGGTCCCTCAATTGCTTTCCTCCTCCCCCCTGATGCCTCGTGCGTTTGTTGCTGCGATCGCTAACCTGCCTTGCTTCACAGCTCACTGTTCGCCTGTGCGAGGGCCGCTTTAGCACCACCCACGATGTGACTATCGGGGTAGAGTTCGGCTCGAGGATAGTGCCTGTTGGCCCGCCGGCGTCTGACGAGATAGGGATCAACTTTGACAACACCTCCCTCGCATCGACTCCGTCCGCTCTCTCGCCCTCGGCCTCCTTCACAGGTACCATCAACAGCCATAATACCAATAAGAACGGGAAGCTCACCGGCGACAAATCCGTACCGCCGTCCCCACGGAGCCTCTCGGGACTCCCTCCACCTCCCACCAAGCCCTCAGAGCCACCGGTCCAGAAACGGATGAAGCTCTCGCTCTGGGACACAGCAGGCCAGGAAACATACAAGTCCATCACAAGGTCTTATTTCCGCGGTGCATCTGGCGCCCTGCTAGTATTCGACATCACTCGGCCCCCGACATTCGCCTCGTTGACCCAATGGCTTCAAGACCTGCGACAAATTGCCGAAGAGCGGATCGTGGTCATACTGGTGGGCAACAAGAGCGACCTCGTCGACTCCAAGGGCAAAGAAAAGGACGCCGACAACCCCGACAATGATAATGCTGATAATGAAAGTAATAAGACACAGCGTGTCACCCGTGAAGAAGCCGAAGAATGGTGCAGACAGAACAATGTCGTCAGATACGTCGAGACCAGCGCCAAGTCAGGGGAGAATGTCGAGCGGGCGTTCCGAGAAGTGGCTGAACGAATATACAGGAACATACAGCATGGTAGATACGATTTAAACGACCGGCGGAGCGGAGTCAAGGGCTACGGTGCCTCAGCCGGGCCCGGCAACGGGCGTGTACCGCGGACAGTCAATCTAGGTGTCAACGATGCCATGCGCAGAGGCAATCGTGGATGGACTGGCGGATGCTGTTAAACCATATACATACTTGCTTTATACCCCCCTTTTTTTACGTGCCCTGTCCTTCAGGCTCTTTTTCAGCTCCTTTCTGCCTCTGCTTGTTTTACTATTATATTTTAATTTTATTTATATGCATCTACTTTACTCTACATGGCTTGAAGAAGCTCTTCTTCCATCTTCGACGACATAAACATTCAGACAATCCCCCTAATATAATAATAATAATAATATCTTGTTCTCCATCTTGAATCGAGGACTATCTCTACTGTGCTGACTAAACAAATGCTGACTAAGGTACAAGGATAAATATTCTTTCTTTTTCTTTTTCTTTCTTTTTCTTTTTTTTTTTTTTTTTTCTCTACTCCACAAACATCTCGCGCATCCAACCGCCACACACCGTTTGTCTACCCCATCGCGACTCCGTACCAATCCGAGCCCAGGGCTACAAGCACAAGCAAAAGGCCAAGATGGAAGCAAGCTCGAACGCCGAGAGACTCAGCGGTTTTCGTCAAGGGTTCCCTGACACGTTTGGGGGCTTCTTCAGAGACCGGCGCGGCTCCATGAAGCGCATGGCCTCTTTTGTGATGAATTCTCCCCCAGACGTCGGGTCAAACACTCGAATTCTTGCAGTCTGTGGAATCAGCGACGCGTTCGACGATGCAGCCAGCCCAACCCAAGATGGCTGGTTTTATTCTGATTTTTTCGCGTTTCACACCCTTCTGCACGGGCAGGGCGCGTCACAGACTTGGTGCTGCAGCGATCAGCCGTCTGCACTACTCCACAAGTATGGCCCTTATTTACATGGAAACCCGTATACCCAACGGCGTGTAGTTCTCAATCAACATCTTCTCGAAACAGAGCTCGACGACGTGCGTGTGATACCTTCTTCTACTCTCTTGTCGAGTTTCCTTGACATCCTGCGCGAAGAATCCGCGTTGGCCCTACGGTTAAAGCAGCCGCTCATCCTCTTCATCTTTGCTCATGGCGACGAAATCACAAAGTCAGTCACTATTGGGGGCGATGCTAGTAGTGATGAAGTAGATTTCTCATACACCACAGGGTGCGAAAACGACGTGAGTATATCGATGGTTGCAGACATCGTTGACCCGAGTGTTGACCTGACTGTAATTTCAACAGCTTGTTTCTCCGGTGGCTGGGCGGTTACCTCAATACTTGACGCAACTGTGTTATCTGCTGCTAGAGACAATGAGCCCAGCGAATCGTGGGCGAGGAGTTCTTCGCTCTCTCGGGCCTGTGGAAGCATCTATGCCTCAACCTTAATCAAAGCACTCGCAATGGAGACCTCAACTGAACAACAAGAACTTTCTTCACAGCAAACCTCCTCTGATATTGCTACTGCTTCTACCCAAGACGAGTCTATCATTCCAGAGATGCAATCAAAGACGTTTTCTGAATTTGCCCGGACAGTACATCAACTGCTGTTAACTAGTATCGATAGACTTGGGTATCACCATGACATTCGATTCAGTGCGCAAAATGACGACTGGGAAAGTCATTGGCGTAAGAGAACAGGTTTTCCTCTAGCTGATTTCCAGTCAAAGTGGGATAGCTTAGATATTGTTGAGGCACGCCCAACAACACTTCTAAATCGAGACCCCTTGGCTGAAGACACAGAAATAGACAACACCACACTAGCCGATATGAGAGGTGAATATGGTTCTTCATCGTCATATATAACAGGACTTCGCCGACTCGCTAGAAAATACCTTCAAAGCTTTCCTGGCCGGGATTCTCTGTCTCCAAATACTATGCTACATCAACAATGTTTTGATCTCCTTGCTCGGAAAAGAGAATTCAGCCCTGGTGAACTTGGCCGGATTGAGTCTGCCCTACAATACCGTATGGGGATGAGCTTTCTGGCTAACCAACTTGTCGTTGGCTTCTCCTTACCCCTTCCACAGGGCCTTTTTTGTGACGAGTGGGACGAAAATAACAAGTTTAGCTATGGCCAAAAAGAACGTAGCAGTCTCTTTCATAGATTGCTTTCGTTGTTTCCGTCAGCAAATCCCAATCAAGGAGTGAAGGGCTGGACCAAACCGTACTGGTACATCGTCGCTGCACTGATCGAGGCTGACCTTTCACCGCCCCAAGTTGACCGTAAAATACAGCAACTCTTTGAAGGTATGTTATGCATAGGATTGAACCTATTTAGAACGTATTACTAATCATCCCTAGCCGTTAAAGCAATCCAACAGACACAGGAGGATTCGCTGCGTCGACATCCTCAAGTCAAATCAAAACGAAGACGGTTGCTCAAGTCATGTGGAGGGTTTCTACGACGTCTTTCGCCATCAAAGCGAGGAGAGAGATCTATAAGCCCGCAGCGTCGTGAACCAAAGGAGCCAATGAATGATTTGTAAGCTGTCAAAGGGAAGTTTGGATGTTTCAAGGTTAAACTACATCGATTTCTATCATAAGCTTGGGTGGCCCCGTTGTCGTTGCACAGGCCGTTTGACCATGTTGCTCCCTCCCTATTCCCAGTATCATTATTCATGTTGCCCCTTTCAAGCTGCGTTACTCACAAGAAGCGTGGGCTGGTACCTGTAGCGAAAGATCTATTGTCTCCATTCTTACCAATAACAGCTTCCCGGTACTGTGTTTTTTTCAAGGACAAGGTTACCGAGCGTTTGCATTGCCTGTATCTGATAGTTAACTATCTTTATTCTCCCGGCCTAGGAGGGCCCCATTCGGTATTTGCAACCGACCAGCTCAGTTCCATCTGCATCTCTGCCAACTTCGCCCCTTGCTATCACAGTTGCATCAGCCTTCAAATGCCTGTAGATCGCACGCCCTTCGCTCCCCCGAGGTCCGGAGAACGCAAACATGCATATACCTGGAGTTGGGGCATTGTGGCTCGGAAGTTTAGTTACATCCATATTGGGAGCAATGCAAACACTTAAAGAGACGAACTAGCCAAACTTCCGACCCTCAAGTCCTCGTATCCAACTCAGTGGATACCCCGATAACGCTTCCTTTTGCCATGAGTCACAGTCTGGGAATCGAGACTGTCTTTAAAGGCCTGCATACACCCCACGTCGAAGCGGCTGTGGGAACGAAGGAGACTCCCTGACAGTCCCGGCATATCCATGCTGTCCCAGGGCTTCAATCCGTCATTGACCCAATCCCTCCTATTTAACCGTTAACAACTGGACATACCCTTTTATACCTCCGTCAATTAACCAGTAAACAGCCCTCGAAGAGCCATGGCAGCGACTGCTGCGTTGTCCAAAGGCTCCTGCGAGGAGTTCGGCTCATTGATGCTGGACGTAGACGAGCTGCTCCGCCATCCCTGCTTGCCCCGAGTGCTGAGACTGATAAATTTCGCATTCAGGCGTGATGACGGCGTCGCTGTCAACTCAGACGGTAAAAAGGGCCGGTTTAACTCCCCAGAGCAGATCATTCCGTGGATTGGCAAGCATGGCCGAATAGCCATCCTGTTCAGATACAAGCCGAAAGAGAGCCGGCAGCAGCAACAACCCAATTGCCACACCAACGGCACAAATGGCCGTGGCATCGACAATGGAACCAACGGCATCACTGCTCCAGCCGATCAAGAGGAGCGTAAGGTCGATCTCAACGAACCCATTGCGACGGCGGTGATAAAATTCTTTAAGCCGAATCTCGGCATTCAGCCCATCGAGGGAGAACTAGACGGCGACATCGAGAAGGGCATCGGTATGTTATATCCCCATACTCCGTGCTATCACATTTATAAACTGTACCCTTGGTCGTGAATTTATAGTTACCCCAAAGGTTGCGATCTCAACTGGCCGTGCCACAGGCAAAAGCAAAGAAAGAACCCCCTGGCTAATTGTTTCCACGCCTTAGGATACGACCCGGAACCTGACGACTTGCTCGCCATAAAACACTGGGAGCCAGCATGTGTATCTGTCATGCCGTTTGATGACTCGCTGAAGGGTAAAGGGTTGGCTATTCGTTGTGTACAGATGCTAGAGGACGATCTTTTAGAACGGATAGATGCCGCTGCACAGCAGCGAGAGCAAGAAACGGGCATGCCCAGGGATACTTCGCCCTTGACCTTCTGGGTCAGAACCAGGACTGATCTTACGGAGGCGTATTGGAAGAGAAGAGGGTATGAGGTTTTGAGCTGCAAATGGTTTCCTGCTGGGTCTTGGGAATATGACCATGATTTCCAGATATCAGTCCTGACAAAGCCGGTTCCTCTGCTGAGCCGGAACAGCATCAAGAACTAGATTCGACTCATGAGAAGATCGAATAGGCGCATGGGTAGGATTTGAGGCTGGAAGGAATTATTCGTCGATTTTATGATTAGTATTTATTTCATTGGAACCAATTTATTTTATATAACGAAAAGAGAAGCGTTTATTAAAATACAAAAAGTTCCAGTCTTTTACTGCTATATTTTATCGGGCGTGTAGCCATCAATAGCCTCTCTAGAGCAACTTCCCAAGTCCCCTGATCCGTTACAATCATAACAAGGCAGCAAAGCTCCATCTGGAAGATCTTTCATTTCATCTGCTGACGACTTCTTCGCCAGCACTAGTTGTGATGGTTGTGAATTGAAATGTCCTTTTTTTCGTCTATCGGTTGGCAATCTTCCAACTGCTCAACCAATTGAGACTCTTCCACTGCTGGTTTGAGCCTTCCATGCCGAAAACGATGTCCTTGAAGACGACAAACAGGCCGATAATAACAACATAGAGGACTGAATAGATGGCCCACTCGACCTTCCGGTTAAGCTTCTGAGTGAACCAGTCAATACAGAAAGCCATGGTCAAGATAGCAAAGTACAAGGCCGGGTAGTAGTGATGGACGTAGGTGACACGGGCCATGATCATGAAGGGGAGGTAGTGGAGGAACCAGCCCACAATGGGGTAAATGCCGGAATAGTGGATGTGGTCGATGTCGGCCATGCTGAGTTCGTCATAGCCGCGTTGCCAGCGAAGCAGATACCAGAGGACGAGTAGACTGAAAACACCCAAACTCAGGGTACTGCCCCAGTAGACGAATGGGTTACCAAGGAGGAAGTACTTGACGACATTGTCGTCCCAGGAGCACATTCGGAGTCCAACATTAAGAATGGGCCATTGCCAGAACTTCGATGCTAGGTCATCTTGCTTATCTGGATCTGGGACAAGAGCGTTATTGGACGTCATCATAGCAACATTCAGATGGATAAAATCCTTGAGGAAGGGCGACTTGTAAGTGCCTGGTTCACTTGGAGGAACTGTATATCAGGTATGTTAGTATAAAGAGCCCATGTTATAAAGTTATAAAAGGAGAGAAAAGAAGTACATACGTCTTTCATTCACATGCGACTCGATGTTCCAGTGAGTATACACGTCCCATGGTCGGTTCTCCTTGGTGCAGGTAGTCTCAATCTGTTTGAAACCCCACTGAGGCAAGCTAACACCGCCAGCTCTGAGATAACAGCCTAAGACAGTATGGCGCAGGCGGAGGGCAGTGGTAAGAGTTCTGATTTTCGACCTGTCTCTTGACGCAACGTCTTTGACGACCTCGATGGTCCAGTGGTCCTTGGCATCACCAACAGTGGTGTTTCCATAGGCAGACACTTCATACTGAGCCTTGGTGACGGGAGCTGCCACGGTGTGAGAGTGCAAGTTGCGGCCGGTCTGAGCGTGGATAAGGCGGATCACGTCACCATCACCAATAAAGGCAATTGGACCTTCTGGATTATAATCCGGCTGAGTACGGTTCGGATAGATGAACCAGTCGTTGTTAGAGTCCTTGTGGTGGTAGCAAGTGATCTGTTGCTGGCCCGATCCTTCGGGATAAGTCTGAACGTGAGAGTGTAGTAGACCACCTCCGTATCCCATATTCTTAAGTGTGATTTTGGATCCAATGGCGACCTCAAGAGGACTGTCCTTGCCAACATTGGTACCCCTCAAGTTAGCTTGGAACAAAGAGCTCATCTGAGCGTCACCGGTGCCAGAGTTCTCAAGCACGAGGAAATGAATGTAGAAGGAGAACATATAGACCAAGAATGGAACGATGATCAGACCGAAAACACGGGCTCCCAAGTGATGAGCAAGGACGGTCTATGCATAATAGTTAGCAACTACGGAATGTAACATCCGGGTAAAGGGCCTGAGTACCTTTGGCATTTTTAGGTCTCCAAACTTGTGCCAGAGATCTTCAGCAGTGTAAAGACCGACCAGTGCAGTGCAGAAGAGTCCGACCCATTTTACACTGCAGACACACCCAATGCTCAGGCCAGTGAGGATGAGCCAGAGATACCACTCGGGGGAGAAGCTTTCATGTCGAAGTCGGTGGAATCTTGCCCAGCAAAGGGTAGTGGTGAAGGTGAAGCATAGAAGCATAGAATCCAAAAGGATGAATCTGGAAATCGTGGCGTAGGAGTTCTCGCAAAGCACCATCAGGGTGATAAGCCATACGGCTGGACGGCGGAATTTCAGTTCTCGCGCAGTATAGTACGCAAGTGGAACGCACATGATACCGAAGAAAGCATTGAAGATACGCATGAAGGTGTAGTTGACTTCCGGAGGGTATTTCTCGCCAGACTTGAATTCGAAAGATCCGTTATAACCAGCCAGGAAACCCGACAATCCAATAAGCATTTTACCCAGCGGAGGGTGGACATCGAAGTAGAATTCTCGTTTGATGTAGTATGAACCAAATTTCCCGAAACTAGAGCGACGCAGCAGATATCAATCAGTAACCATATACCCAAAACCTGTATAGAAAAGGGATCAATCTCGGTTTCTTACTGAGCTTCATCCCACGTAACGATATCTGAGAGACCAATGCGCCACAAACGAGTGAAGCAAGCCAGAGCAGTGAAGATCAATGGGGCAATGAACACTTCCAAGTCATCGAGAATCTCACAGAAGGAGGGGGACTATGTAAGCGAACAGGTAGTAGGTTAGCATGCCGTACAAGCAAATCACTTAAGGCTCCTATCCAGTTTCAAGAGACTGCCATACCTTCTCCTTCAGTTTCTTCCCGTCGACTTCAATGCTGGGAATTGGGACATTGGCACTGCTCTTCTCTGCACCAGGCACATTTCTCCTCCTTAAGTCTGTGTTCGGCGAGGTGCCAGAAGCAAACGCTCTATCGTCGGCCGCCATTCTTGGGGAGCCAACGAAGAGCCGGTCCGGTCGGTCGTGAAAAGGTATTAAATTGGGATTAGATAGAAGAGAAATGGAAAAAAAAAGACCGTGGCCAAGTTATTTAAACGGGATAAAACAGGTAGTGGATGAGAAGGAAGATGAACCACCACGACTCGATTAAAACATCCCTCTTAACGAAAGAACGGAAACAAACCCTTCCAGCAAGCTTGCAATGGGAGTGAAGAAGAAACGAAGAAGCAGAAGAAGAAGCAGAAGAAGCGAAAGGCGTCTCTGGTTTCCGGTTGATGGCTGAAGAAAAGTGGCCTGGGATCCCAGACACAGAGTTGCGGCTAAGGCAGAGCTAGAAATAGAAAAAAGGGGCTGACGGCGGAACTCTAAGGGCGGAGGCTGGACGAGGCCACGTACAGCGTTAAAGCAGTCGCTGAAACGAAAGCGCGCGAAGAAGGACGGCAAGAAAAGAAAAAGAGGACGAAAAAGTGAAATGATGGCTGATAGAAGGACAGAAAGCTGCAGCGAGGCCACAAAAGCTTCAGGAGAAGAAGAAGAAGAAGCAAAAGAGTCGACGGTGGCCAGTTGAAGAGTCACGTGATAGGTGATATCAATGTAGAAGACGATGAGGATGATGATGAGGATGAGGACGATGATAAGACAGTTAAAGGATAGATTACTCTTTAGATACTTGGATACTTAGATAGCCAGAGGATAGAGATGAGAGCGAGGCATCTTCCATTACAGAGTATAGCACAAGGCATATGCTAACTACCAGTCTATACCGATGTACATCTTACCTCCGCTTGTCCTTTGAAGCTTGAAACTACCCTGACTTAGCCTAAACCTGCGACATGGCTGGGAGCTTACCCTTCGCCTCCAGAGCTGTAGAAGATATTATATAAATATATCCACACTGGGTATGCAGCAAAAGTAGAAAGTGATTCATAGTTGCCCACGTCTATTCGAGTTGCCGTATTATACCAACCCCGATAAGCTCTTCATAAGGACAATGTGTGGTTGTGTTGTGTTTGTGCGTGTGCGCTTGTATATATGAAGATCATGATCAACCGAAGAAAGACGATGCCAGTGACGGTGTACCCCATTTCCGAGATTCAAGAGAAAGGGTGATGATGGTTGATATGGACACAGAAGGAAAAGAAAGAAAGGAAAAGTAGCATACATTGCAGGCCTCATCCCACATGAAACCCAGTTTCACGACGGATGCCGAAAGGCTGGTATAAGAACAGTTTGCAAAGGGGGGGGAAAAGGAGATAAAGGGGAGAGTAAAGATAGATGGGATGGTTAGATATCTAACTGATGGTTAAGACGGTTGAATTAAGGGCGGAGACGAGTAACTCAGCCTTGACAAATGAAAGCAACTTGGTCCAGAGGTATGCGTTCTATTGAGCTTCGATGCAAACGCCTGAAAAGATAAAGATGAGAGAAAAAGAAAGGAGATTTATAGTTACTCGTCTTCATGCTGTCCGATCTGACGATATTGACTGTGATCACCTCTGTTCCTCTTGTCTTTACCGCGGTTAATAAGACTGGAAATCCATGTCCCAATACCGCCTTCCTTCGACTGGGTCAGCTGTTGTTCACCCTCAGCAGCTTTACCGACCTCACTAGCCATGGAACCAGGCCTGGGAGTAGGTGGGTTGAGATGCAAGTTAGGAATAGATGGTCCACCAGATTCATTGCCTCGCCGAATGTCGAATGATGATGGTGATCCAACGCCTCCCATGAGAGAACCGCGCTCAGCTTGGCTGGCGGGAGTAGGAGCGGCGGACTGAGCATCGTCGAAGATAAGTTCCATGTCCTCAAGACGAACACCGCTAGTTTCAGGGTAAAGAAAGTATACTAAGACGAGTTAGTTATAAGCCGGTCCATCGTACAGCCCGTAAAGAAGGATAACTTACCGACAACAAAACTGCAGGCACAGAAAAAGGCATGCATGAGGTAGAGTCTCCAGTGTATGGCCTCCTGTAGCACAGGAGTGAGCTCTCCGACAAGCCAGTTGAATGCCCAGTTCGTTGCTGTACTCAAACTTGCACCCTTTGCACGGATGCTGAGCGGAAGGATCTCTGGAGGGTAGAGCCATGGGATGGGACCCCACGAGAAGCCAAAGGCAGCATTGTATATCATGACAGATATGACAGTCAGGGCCGGAGTGTAGGATATATTGATATGGATGAAGTAGGCCATGGCAGAGAGGGATATGATCATCAATATAGCACCCGATAAGAGAATTGGCCGGCGACCCCATCTATCAACGAGATACCATGGCGGGATCGTGGAGAGTAGGTAGGTAATGCCATTGATTCCGGTCATCAAGATGGCGTCCCGGCCAACCCAGCCGGCGGATTCAAACACAAGGGGAGCATAGTACGAGATGACGTTGATACCATTGAGCTGGGCGAAGGCCTGAGCAGACATCGCAATAAAGACACGCCGGTAGTAACGCTTGAACATGTCTGTGTATGTCCGCTCGCCTTCCTGTCGTGTGACGAGAACATTGGTCTTGATCTCACGGTATTCCTGTCTAGCTTTGTCGTTGTGAAGGTCGCCCTTACCGTACAGGTTGGCAATGACGACCATACCCTCTTCATCATGATCATGGTCCAAAAGCCACCTATTCCACAAGCAGTTAGACTAACAGACTGTGCGACTAAAAAAAACCAAAGACATCAAGACATACCGAGGAGATTCACAGATGATCAAGCTTCCAAACCCGAGGAGTGCACCCATAACACACTGGAGGAATAATGGTAGGCGCCAAGAAAAGTCGCTCTGGATGTAGCTGCAAAAGTAGTCAACCCAGACACTGGCGGCGTACCCACAAATATTCCCCGTAAACTCAATACACGCGAGTTGGCCCCGATTGTGAGGTGGAGAGATCTCAGATTGATAAACAGGAACGATCGTGGAGAGGGCACCAACACCTAGACCAGCTACGATACGGCCTACAAGCATCATAGGAATTCCCGTAGCAAATGTCTGGAAGGCACCACCGACAAAGAAGACCATGGAACCGTAGAGAATAGTTCGTCGACGACCGATTATGTCACCGATTTTCCCCACGAGGAGTGAGGATATGAATGCTCCTACTTCGAGAATGGCTACCATGGTGCCGATCTCTGCACGAGTTGGCTGGTTGAAATAGTCTTTAAAATATTGACCCCTACGTTTGTCAGTCGATTTTGATTTTCGAGTGGGAGAGGGCATGACGATGAACATACGTAATAATGCCGGACATAACGCCTTGATCATATCCAAATAAAAAGACGCCTAACGACACGAAAATGCTAGTAAAATACCTTCATTCCTGTCAGCAATGTTTTCCAACATAGAAATAGTAACCAGAAGTAGTAAAAAAAAAAAAAAAAAAAAGGAATGACGTACAATAACGGCTTCCCAACGAGGCCGTGGGTTTTGGCCCTGCCATCCCGGGGCGACATGATGGAAGCCAGAAGCCTCTCAGCTCTAGAAATGGTTCTAGCGCCCGGCTCAGGGATTCGGATGGCCTCCTTTAGGTCTCCGTTGTCGACGAACGGGGTATGCTCCTCCCCAGCTTCGTCTTCCTCGTAGCGAACCCGTTTTGGCTGAGCTGCGGATGATGGATCCGGTCGGCCTGACTTCCCAAATACCTGAAGGTCGAGGGACCCTCGCAGCTGAAGATGTAAGGGATCCTCCTCGTCGGCAAGCTGGTCTGCGATGTCACCGGAATCCGACCAGACGGAAAAGTTGGACTCTGACGGGGTGGGAGACGGGGTCCGCCGGCTGCCTGGTTTGTCACGATCGGCGTCGAAGAGAGATGAGGACTGTTCAGACGATGGCCGGGATGTCTGTATCGACTGCAGAGGTATGGAAGCGGAGGAGGTCGAGGGTTTGAGTGATGGAGGAATCGTGGCGGTTTAAGACCAGGGCTTGCCCGAGGCAGCCCTACGACTCCGGCTAAAAGGTAAAAGACAGAATTACGGAGTAAAGGGCGTTATGTAACACGGCGGAGACGACAGAGCGGAGGTCAGATCAGGTCAGGGGGGGCGGCTCTGCAGTTCGATGTGTGAGTGGGCATGGAGATGGGAACCCGTTGGTGGTTGATGGCAACGGGGGTTGGAGGTGCATCCGATGACTGAAAGGAAAGCAGAGAAGAGCGAGGCGAGCGTGATCGCTTTTGGCCCAGGTGTTCCACTCTGGGCTTGCCAGGCTGGGGCTGAAACACTGTGGTTGGCTACAAGGGACACGCTGGATGCTGGCCAACTGGCGGGTTGACTCGAGTGCTTGGTTCGCTTGGATGCCCTGGGAGTGACTTTTGCGGTGATGCTGGCGCTGCGTCTGCTGGTTGTCTCGTCCGTTTTTTGCGATTTTGCTTTCGTTTTCCGCTTCTGGGGATGGGAGGATGACGAGGTCATGTGCTGCTTAGTCATCCCGCTGACTCCACACGGCGGGAAGGGACCGTGAGTGGCACGTGATGTATTATTGCATTTCCTCTCTGGGCGTCGACAGAGAACGAAATGGACAACACGGACAACATTGAGAGAAGAAGAGTGGGAGAAAAGACGAAATGAGGATGTGAAGACAGGGAGAGGCGGGAGGAAGAGCATGGGAAAAGGAATGAGGGCGAAGGATTAGACCACCAGACCTTGCCTGCCTGACCGATCGGGTAAGAAGTCACCTTACACGCCATGGGCCCAAAAGACGAAATGACGGCTCAGTGACCTCGCGGCTTGAAGATCGTTGCCGTCGACCACCGAGCGCCAGAATAGCGTTCACGTTCTGCATGATGAAAATAGTCGCCAAAGCTCACAACTGGCGAGCCTATGGTTACCGTCGCCAGGTGGCTGCAAACCATCGGGCTTATCCCGTAGTTGATCACAATCGAGTACGAAAAAAAAAAAAAAAAAAAAAAAATGGCAGAATCCGACAGACATCCTCCGCTGATGCATACAGACCATGGGCTAAAATTGGTGGATTAGCAGCCTATTGCCACTGTCGGGCTGCCCTTGAATGCATCAAGAGGCTATGGCTTGAAACAGAAAAACTCCGCAATGTTTGCTGGAGGAAATACGTACATCTCCATGTGTGCCGGCCTCTCCGTCGATTAACCCAACCGTTTAGTCGATCAGATATGTACCCACACTGACGTTATATCTAACATGTACGACTTTGGCGTCCTCGAATGATTTTCTTCTTATTAAACCCCTCAATGGGGGCATTCTTGCCTACTATTTACCTGCTTTGTCATGACGTACAGAAGATGGAGCAGATGGCGATGATCTAGCGGGATAGCTTATTACTATTAACAATTAAATCAAGGATCCGGCGTCAGCTAAGTAGCAAATTAATTATGCGGGAGTTTCCTGCCTTGCAGTGTCTCCAGAGCAATGCCGAGGTCCATCCCACTCACACCTGCGCGCCGGTAGAAGATGAGAGGCTGGTCGTTACATTGCCCAACTCTCCAGCCAAGGGAGGTCGCATCTACAGCTCTACAGCATCATCAAAGCGAAGAGACAACCGCCTAAAGAGGCTGCATGGCGGGCCGCGGTATTGCTCACCAGTAGTCATAGTGAGTCAACCTGATGGGACCACCAAGGTTTGCCGCCCATAGTTTATTTGGGCGACCTACATAAACTCGTAGAGATCTTCAATTCAAGTCAACCAAGCTAATCATCCATCCAGTTCTCATAATTTACAGTCCTATAGTTGCATTTACACCAAGCAACCTGCAAGGGAGAGACTTCTATTGACCTACTACCCGCCATGTCTTCTAATTCACAGCCCATAGTCTTCTATGACATTGCAATGCGCCCGCCAGTCGAGAAGAACTGCTGCTCTCCAAACCCATGGAAGGCTCGTCTGGCCCTCAACTTCAAAGCTGTCCCTTACACGACCAAATGGGTGCCTCTGCCTGACGTAGCCAAAGTGCGTAGTGGGCTCAAAGTGCCCGCTGTCCGCAAGTTTGCTGATGGGTCAGACTTCTACACATTGCCCATTATCCAGGACCCCGCCACCAACTCGGCTGTCGGCGACTCCTACGATATCGCAGTCTACCTGCAGAAAACCTACCCAGATTCCGGTGCTGGCGATCTCTTCCCGGATCAGAAGCTCGACTACACTTTTACTCCTGATTCTGAGATTGCAGTGCCCCTCTCAGAGGTGCCGCAGAGCGGATTCATTGAATACGCCAAGTTCAACGTCAACGTTGACGCTGCATTCAGCACACATGTGCAGCTCTCGACCCAAGAGTTCCCATTTGACCCAGCCACTGCTGAGATCAGTAAAGCTGAGTTTGTCCGCCGTGCAGGTGTTTCGTCCTGGGATGACTTTGCGCTTGTCGGCGAGGCGCGGGAGAAGGTAAAAGAGGGGTTACGGAAAACGCTCGGTGAGCTCGCCAAGCTCTTCCTGAGGGACAACAGCGGACCCTTTATAATGGGAACGAGAGCTACCTATGCGGACTTGATTGTTGGTGCATGGTTGCGAATGATGCGTGCGACCTTGCCGTCGAGTGAATGGGAGGAATTAAGAAGCTGGCATGATGGTATATTTGCAAAGTTGCATGATGCCTTGGATGTATATGCAGAAGTCAAATAAGTGAGGAGCAAGCAGATTCCTCACATTTTGGACAATGTTGGCCTATGATGAGTATGAACAGTTAAATATTGACTGTTATCAAGGATCATTAGCACTATCTATGGATACCTTGCTAACTTATAACAAAGAATACGAGCGGCAGATATGCACAGATTGAGACTAGGGCTAAGTCAGTCAGCCTCGAGATCAAGCAACTATATAAACGGACGACCAAGCATGTAGATAGTTATACTACCTTCCAGCACCAAAAAAAAAAGTTCTTATAACAACAAAAATGTCTACAATGCAACAGCTCACTCGCCTGCCATTCAAAGGCATCCTACTTTCGCGAGGTTGGGTCCAACCGCATACCCCCCTTCTCCGAATACATCTTCTCCGAAGTTGCCGACCAACGGCAACATCAAAATTTTCTACATATCCACTACGGTTTAATTCAAAGACCCCCAACGATACATCTTCATCCGGGGTCGGCTCCGATCCAAACAATGATCCGTATCGAACTCCGCCCGTGAGCCTGGAATCCCTCGGTATTGGGAAGAATATGAAAATCGTCTTGCTCGTTGTACTCTCTGTCCTTGGAACTATTGAGATGTGGTTTTGGTGCAAGGCTATCTGGACTTGGTGGAAGGGAGGCGAGAAGAACGAAAACGTCGAACAAGGCTGCAAATGAGGATTTTTTTAAGTGGTGATATCATTTGTACAATATCTGGGTTTTTTAGAGTTACGGCCCGTGTCTTGGCGTTTATAGGGCAAATAACACATCTCATCTCGATAGGGTCTTAGAATAGGAGAGAACTACTAATACAGGAATGGTCTACTCTATAGTAAAAGAGAAAGGACTCTTCATGTATATTATATTAACTATCTATTTGCTTGATCTATGTCCATGAAATTTGCAAGATTTACATAGTGAGAGCACCTATTCGATCTCATCAAAAAGCAGATTGAGGACTCCAAAGCAACCAGAGCTTACCCCGAACATGTCTAGAACCTGTCTCGTTCCTTCATATCCCAGAAGGAAATGTTCCTAAAGCCCAGTAAAAAAGAGATCTATATGGAGTGTGGTATATAGTAAAAAAGCTCTTAAAAATTAAATATAGAAAAGGAGGAAACAGCCCAAGCCAAGATTATCACGAGAGTGACGTGATTTAAGTAAGGATGATATCGTATCCGTCAAGCTGGATGTGCACAGCATCAGTGGGCACGCCATACTTGCGCCTAACAAGTTCGAAGATAATCAGGCCAGCACTGGTGCTTGGGAGTTGGCGAAGGGTATTCATGAAGAACCCCCCATACAGCCACGTTCGCCAACCACCTATCCGCCGTGCCTGGCGTTGACATTTCTTGAATGTCTCTATATATGCGTTGGCACGATGCTCCATCATCTCTCTACCCGAGCGAGAATGACGGACCCGTTTATCAAGGTGGTCTAGATTCCGGTAATAGATATTTTGTACTAGGCTTAGCGGATGTAGAACGGCTTGTTGGAAGATGGTAGCTGTGATTCCAGCCAGCATGAGGAATGCGGGCTCCAGAGCATAATGTGGCTTGATCACAGGAATTTCACCGGGCTGAGTAGGTGAGGATAGTTTTTGGATGGAGGGCGCCTGGAGAGAGCCATAGTACCCAGTGATAAAATGGTAATATCCCTGTGCCTTGACCGTTTCGAACAAGCTGAAGAACACTGCCGATCCAAGGCTGTCTTTCAGAAAGGACAGTGTCCAGCCAGAGAATACCCCACGAGCACCGAGGGTTTTGAGTTTGTCCCAGCCATAATGCCATGCGCTACGGGACCGGCCGTTTATCATATCGCTGGTCCTTGACCGGGCTTGTATGGCGTCCAGGGGTGCTGCAACAACGGACTGAATGGCACCTGCAGCGAAGCCCGCAAAGAAGGTGACGGGGGGTGATGGAGGTGGATAAACCCGCTTACCGCCCATCAGTGTTGGTTCGTGCATAGCACCAAGTATCTGTAGATAGGAAGTATACAGTATGGCCCCGACCCTGTATCTTGCATTAGAACATTACTTCATTGCATCGGGTGGTTAACTAACCCAACATTCGCTATCAGCGGTGGAAGGACCTGGTACGGTATAAAGACCCAACCATGCGACTGGACAGCATTTGCAAGAAGTCCAGGGGTAGTTGTCTTCCATGACCACCCTCCTGTTGTAGTTTGTGGTCCGATTGCTTTGGCTAGAGCCTATTCGCGACACTTCTTTAGCGGTAGACATGCGTGATCTGAAAAGTTAAAGTCATACCATATAGCTATACATAAATATATTATTAGTATTAGCCTGGACATATGTACATACTGGGGACTACCTACTCAACTCTGGTGCGAAAGAATGCCTTCACCGGAGTTCTAAAGTAAAAAGCTACAGCTTGAGCACTTATGGCGCGCATTCCAGCGGCCGAAGCACCGGTAGCCGCATTTGTTCGGGGCTTCCGGCGTCCCGTACCGTCACCATCAGCATCATCGTTCCCTACTTTGGAATGGCTTGTTTTCAGTTGTGCCGGGCTATCGATGGGTACGGACATGGTCGTGGTGTAGAAGGCAGAGGATATCCATCAGCAGGGAGGGCGACTCAAAGAGAGAACAGTCTTGAGACGAAAAGCATGAGGGTGTATCCAAAAAGAATACGCTAAAATATACCGGTCAAATGAATAAAATCGGCCCTCTCACCATCGTCATCTGCCTCTGCAGCAGCAGCAGCTTCGTATCTTCCTTTGGCCGTTTTTTTTTTTTTTTTTTTTTTTTTTTTTGATGGATGACCTTCATTTGCAAACAGTGCAAACAGACTCACTTCCCTGCTAACCAAAAGCGGTTAGATTGCAGACGCGCCTCACGTCGCTTTCTCTAAAGTGAAAAGAGCGAAAAGAAAGTTGAAAAGGTCGAAGACAGACAGAGAGGCAAGAATATTGAGCATACACCGCGCAGCTTGCTCACGCAGCTCTTCGACATCTCCTACAGGCCCACGGATGAGCTAGTGACTCTCTTTTGCTTGGAGAGGGATAAGAAAAAGGAACCGTTTCGCTTCTTTTTGATACATCGTTTCGCGGCTACTTTGGCTCCCAAGCTCTAAAGCAAGCTTCTGAAAGCTCAGCCCTTCCTCACATCACCAGTCCTCCTCAGAGGCACTGCGATTAACCATGGGCGACACTATCAAAATCGATGCTACGACCTTCTCAACCCGTCTTTCAAGCTTCTATTCGGCATGGAAGGCAGATAAGAGGTCGGCAAACCAGGTCTTTGGCGGCGCCTCATCGATAGTTATCCTCATGGGCAAGACCGAAGACTCCAACTCATTCCAGAAGAACAATGCGATGCATGTGCGTGTCCATGACGGCTTCGGGAGTCTAGAAGAAGGCTCTGTTACAATATTAGAATTATACTAATGGGCTTATCTATAGTTCTGGCTCCTCGGCTATGAGTTTCCGGCTACGCTTTTCCTGTTCACCATGGAAGCAATGTATGTGGTGACTACAGCAAAGAAGGGTATGCAAACACTTGATTTTCTCCTTCGTTAAGTGGGGGTATGCTAATCCGTTGATTCTACTCCCAACAGCCAAACACCTCGAACCACTTCAAGGCGGCAAAATTCCAGTCGAACTTTTGATAACCTCCCGCGATGCCGAACAAAAGACAAAGATATTTGAAAAGTGTCTGGATATAATCAAAAATGCTGGGGTATGCTCCTCCTATTCATACGAACATTAGCTTGTCCTTCAAGTCTAACTTGCGAATATAGAAAAAAGTTGGAACTCTGCCGAAAGATGCTTCGTCTGGTCCATTTGCTGAAGAATGGAAGCGGATTTTTGGAGATATTTCTAAGGATGTTGAGGAAGTGGACATCAGCCCCGCCTTATCAGCTCACGCTTTCTCCGTAAAGGGCCCAGAGGAATTGGTCAGTAAAAAGTGCCCTTTTTAGGATGTTATACAAATGACTAATGCATCTAATAGACATCGATGCGAAATGCTGCCAGGGCTTGTTCTGGTCTCATGTCTGAATATTTCGTGGATGAGATGTCAGAACTCCTTGATGAAGAAAAGAAAATGAGCCATAAATCTCTTTCCGGCAAAATCGAGGCTAAAATCGATGATGCTAAGTTTTTTAATAAGTTGGCGAAATTGCCAACCGGTTTCGATGCTCAGCAAATCGATTGGGCTTATGGACCCGTTGTTCAGAGTGGTGGAAACTACGATCTCAGATTTTCCGCAACTCCCGATGATAAAAATCTCTCTCCTGGTATCATCATTGCAGGATTTGGGATTCGTTACAAAACATACGCTGCAGCTATTGCACGAACATTTTTGGTGGATCCTAGCAAGTCGCAAGAGGCTAACTATGGCTTCCTTCTTGCTATCTATGATGCAGTTGTGAAAGATATTCGGGATGGAACCGTTGTTAAAGATTTGTACAACAAAGCCTTAGGGATGATCAAAGCAAAGAAACCAGAGCTGGAGAAGCACTTTGTGCGCAACATTGGTGCTGGAATTGGCATTGAGCTCCGTGATGCCAACATGCTCCTTAATGGAAAGAATACCAAGACTCTCAGAAGTGGCATGACGCTTTGTGTGTCCATTGGATTCACTGATGTCACCGACCCAGACCCCCAAGACAAGAAAAATGCAATATATTCGATGGTGGTCACTGATACAATTCGCGTCGGTGAGAGTGGGCCACTCGTTTTTACCAAGGATGCAGGAATCGACATGGACTCCGTCTCATTCTACTTTGGTGATGAGGAGGAAACTCAAAAGCCAAAAAAGAGCCAGGGCGAGAGCAACAGAAACAGCACTATTGTCAGCAAGAACATTATTCAGACGAAACTTCGAGCTGAACGCCCAACACAGGTCAGTGATGGCGCTGATGTACGTCGACGTGAGCACCAAAAGGAGCTACATGCAAAGAAGAATAAGGAAGGTCTGGAGCGCTTCGCCGGTACCAAAGGAAACCAAAACGGCGTTGCACAGAAGACCTTCCAACGCTTCGAATCGTATAAACGAGATAGTCAACTACCTTCTCGCGTCAAGGACTTGATCATTTATGTTGACCATAAAGCTGCATCAGTTATTGTTCCTATCCTGGGACGCCCAGTTCCATTCCATATTAACACTATCAAGAACGCAAGCAAGAGTGACGAAGGAGAATATGCCTATCTCCGTATCAACTTCTTGTCCCCTGGTCAGGGTGTTGGAAGGAAAGATGATCAGCCATTCGAGGATGCATCTGCACATTTCGTGCGAAATCTTACCCTTAGGTCCAAAGACCATGATCGTTTTGCTCAGATTGCAAAGGATATAACTGAGCTTAGGAAAAATGCTCTGAGACGAGAGCAGGTGAAGAAACAGATGGAGGATGTTGTGGAGCAGGACAAGCTCATTGAAATAAGAAGTATGTCCGCTCATCTCCTTTCTATCGTTTGATAGCTGGTATACTGACAGTTTTATTAGATCGCCGACCTATTAAGCTACCAGACGTCTACCTCCGTCCACAATTAGATGGTAAGCGTGTGCCTGGAGAAGTTGAAATTCATCAAAACGGCCTACGTTACCTGTCCCCTCTTAGAAGCGACAATGTTGACGTTCTGTTCAACAACGTCAAACATTTGTTTTTCCAACCGTGCCAACACGAATTGACTGTTATTATTCATGTTCATCTCAAGACACCAATTATGATTGGAAAGCGCACTACCAGGGATGTTCAATTCTACCGTGAGGCTACAGACATGCAATTCGACGAAACTGGCAACAGACGACGAAAACACCGATATGGAGATGAAGAAGAATTTGAGGCTGAACAAGAGGAGAGAAGGCGCAGAGCTGCTTTGGATAAAGAGTTCAAGGCCTTTGCAGAGAAGATCTCTGACGCCGGAAAGGACGAAGGCGTTGATGTTGATATCCCATTCAGAGAAATCGGTTTCACCGGTGTTCCTCACACTTACCGTTCCAATGTTTTGATCCAACCAACTACTGACGCAATTGCTCAGCTAACTGAGCCTCCTTTCCTTGCCCTGACATTGAGCGAAATTGAAGTTGCGCACTTGGAGAGGGTACAGGTAAAAATATCCCTAAACGAAAGTTGAAAATTTAGACGCTAACGTGTGCATAGTTCGGCCTTAAAAACTTTGATCTCGTCTTTGTCTTCAAAGACTTCCATCGTCCACCAATGCACATCAACACCATTCCAATGGAGAATCTTGAAGGAGTCAAGGATTGGCTCGACTCTGTTGATATTCCTTTCAGCGAAGGTCCTCTCAACCTCAGCTGGGGTGCCATCATGAAGACTGTTACCAGCGATCCATATGGCTTCTTCCAGGATGGCGGCTGGTCGTTCCTGGGCGGTGACTCTGACTCCGAAGGAGAGGATGAAGAAGAGGAGTCTGCATTCGAGGTATCTGACTCTGAAATTGCAGCAGATGAAAGCTCGGAGGAGGAGAGTGGCTATGATGATGACGACGCTAGTGATGAGAGCGAAGCTGCCAGTGAGGACGAGAGTGATGAAGGTGCTGACTGGGATGAATTGGAAAAGGAGGCTATTAGGAAAGACAAGGAGGCTGCTAGAGGAGGGCATGATGATGGGGACAAGCCAAGGAAGAGAAAGCGTTAAAAGCTTTTAAGTTCCACCACAACTTGCCCTACCAATGGTGTCCGGTCATGTTTATGCCCCCAAATTCTATCTATGATTTGTTTTTTTCCCTTTGCAATATGTATTTTTGTTCTTTAATATTCTACTTGAACGCTGTAAAAGCATAGGGACGGGAAAGGGCAAAAAGAGCTTTATTCATTATAGGCCATCGATACTTCAATACCGACTTTAGGCTATACCTATAGCAAACTGCTATCCCGACGCTTTCGTGGGAAAAGATATCGAGAACCGTAGCGATAGATGGCAAATAAAGACCCATCTTAATCATACATGAATGGACAATTTCGAACGCTTTACAGGTATTATGAATCTAGGTACCTAAAAGGACAAGACCATTGTATTACCGTGAAGTTTACGAGGCTACCTTGTACTTGCTTTCTTCAAACGTGGATCGATCGAGTAGATAGAAAAGCCTATAGTTGATTGAAGTAGTAAAAAGGGCTAAAATAATCTCACACATAAGGGCGACACAACAGCCCAGCTAAGTTCATTCCCTATCATATACACCCTGTTGAACAAAAAGCAAAGGAAAGAAAACAATTGACACGGAAAAGGGGGGGCAAAAAGAAGAAGTGGTATAAAGTGAAATGAATCCAAGGCAGTTTTTCTTTAAGCTTGAGGTATCAGAGTAGTGATAAAACGGTAGCATGGTTGCTGCTTCTAAGATGGCAGGCTGAAAAAACAAAAAAATAACAAAAACAAAGGTAAGAGACATAACTGAGACGCCGATGAGTTTACATAAATACATAACAGCTTATAATATAGGTAGGGCCGCGGAGAGGGCAAGTAACGGGAATATCAACTTAACCTCGTCTGCGGAAATTGAAGAACGATTTTGGTGTTGTTGATGCCCCCGTTGCTACGCCTGTACCGTCATGTTCGCTGTTCCAAGTAAGGTAGCGATGATCACCGAGTTTTCTTTAAACGCTCGTTAGCCTCGGACTGGGATAAATAGGGATTTCGAATGAGGTAGTGTTAACATACCTTGGTTTTATCAAATGGACAAAGGTGAAGATGGTACCGAGAACAATGCAGATTCCACCAACGACGACGTATGCAATTCCTAGGCATGTGGTGGATTCCACCCATCACGCTTCGTGTAGTGAGGACGATAGATTTGGTGCCACCAAAAATATCGACTTTAAAGTCTGCTTGTTTGTTAGTAACAGGATGGGGCGGCAAATGAAACGTATCTCAAAAAAGATTAAACATACTGTCCTGGATATCAATCTGATAGGATCCAGCAAGCATTCGGTCACCATCATTGCGTCTGGCTAATTTGCTAAAAGTTGGCAGACCGGCGGTACGCATCCAAACCTGCAACTCTTCCCACTCCTGGACATTTGGTGGCGGGTTCTTCTCCGTGTATCCGTCTGGGTATCTCTTTATCCAGTTCGGGGGCGGCGAGACTTGGTCGTAGGAATACTTCGTGGGTTTGTAAAGGTCCTTATCGGATGACCAGGAGATGCCCTTGTTAGTCATTGGGTAGGTCTGGTTTCCGTCGTTACCGCCACCAATACGTCTGGGTTCCAATATCGTATCATTAAACACGGAGTTCGCAATCAGGCCGCATGGATAATATGCCTTGCCCTTGGGGTCAAGCCTTAGAGGGTCACAAGTGCTGGTTCCAATCGTGGCATTCGGTACTGCAACACCTTTCAACTGGTCCAGATCAAGAGATTTGACGTATCGGCGGTGATTTTGGTAGAAGTTGGTAAGGCGATAATAGAGGTATACTGGCGCACCGATGTCATTCGGTATGTCGAAAATGAGAGAGCAGACGGTTGTATTGATGTGTACGCCATTGTCAAGTGTGACGTCGACATCGTCATTCTTATACCACTGATAAGGGGTGTCACCCTTCGACTGTGTTTTAAACGAGGCTCGAACGTTGGCTCTGGCATCTTTGGCATTATCCTTGCCAACAGGTGCGTCCTTGCAATTGGAGTAATCGAATATTAACTCTTCGACCTGGGCTTGTGTCAATATCGTGATCCCTCTTTACAGATATACGGTCGCAAATGGCAAAACATACCTGCGAACTAGCATATATCAACAATCCTCCTATCGGCGCGAATATGATGCCCATAATGAAGAAGAGCGGCAGGACAGTTTTGGGGGTTAAAATCGGCCTATAGACACGGCATGCGTAAGCTCCACTGCTTTAGAATACCGCTCCTCTCCCGTTGTTTGTTCCTTGCGATCAGAGAAACCGCTTACTGCCATGCTTTCAATCGCTGTTGACGAAAAGCCGTATCTGTAAAGCAACAAGGCCGTGGCCGCGCGCATCCGGTCAGCCCATACTACTCCCCATTTCACAAAGATAAAACAGCAAAGAAATGTTACTATGGTTATAACACACTTGCGGGCCTTCTGCTCTTCTGTTTCTTCTCATTCTTATGAATATTTGGATCCTGCGCCTCGAGCGAGTCCGTATGCGTTAGAGTCGGCGCCATCACGGCCGCTTTGGACTATACGCCACGTCGAGAAATTTGTAGGCCCGGTCGAGGAGTCGAGATATCGTTCTTTCGTCAAAAGCCGGGCTGGCAAGCAGTTTAACCGTAGTTGTCAAGACGTCTTTTGAACCCCTGTCCCGTCTTCTTTTTGATGGTCGTCGTCCCTGGCTTTTGTTGAACCGTCCGTCTTGCAGTCGCTCCAAAGATTTGTTCCCAAAGGGGCCGCACTAAAGGGAAGGACGAACAAACCCGGTCATGTTTGCACTGTTTGCATCCTGATGCCCAGTCACTGCTAAGCCTTGGATTACGTGTGTGAGTTGCTTATATAAACCCGAGGTTATATCTATTAATAGGTTTGCTCCAGGGCGAAGTTGAAGGCGAGACAGAACGAGGCGATTCGACGAGGCTAGAATTGAGTCTGTGGAAGGATGGGAAAAGTCAGTGGCTTATTAGGCTGTGTAGGTTTATGGGTATATGCTGCGCCGTTTAGTCGCCGTTTTCAAGTGGTATTTTTTCTGCATTGCAGATCAATAAGTGTATCTCCGCATGTACTCTAAACAGGAAGACAGGCTATCCAAAAATGCCCGGCTGTCAATGGGATGAAATGGGGTGAATCTTCGGTGATTAGCCATTGTTGTTATTGTTGAGAAGGGTGAATAGATTACTTGAATCTAGAATGCGCCGCTTGTGTTTATTGATTGTGTGTATTGTATGGAGAATTGTATTATTATATGGAGCAAACAGGTTAACAAATGCAATGCCCTAGATAATGACCTGAAGAGGAAGGAGAAGGAAATATGAAAAGTTATGTCAAATGAAAAGGAAATAGTAATTCTTGTCTTGTCTTGCTTGCCTGCTATGTGATGATAATTCGATGGATAATTGATAAAACAAAACGCAAAAAAGGGGGAGAGACAAACAAAGGGGGAAAGAAAAGGCAAGAAAAACAGATAGCAACCACCCAATACCAGACCACCGATCCGATTCCCGTTATCTTCCTCCCAATGAGAATGATATGATGCTAGTTCCCCGTTTGCCATTGCAATGCGTGTGTTAAAAGAAGCGCGAAAAATATAAACAAGGAGCAACGTGGTATTCTGTGCTGTAAGTGCTGTGCTGGAAAGAAGTAGAGGCGACGGCTGAAGCAAAAAGAAAGATGGCTACATGATGTTGAAAGAAAAAGCTCTGCCATGAAATGGCCAGACATGAGGATCACAGTCAAGGAGATAAGAAAAGCAGGGAGGTCATGAGAAGAAGATGAGACAAGCAATGATCCGGTGTGGTGGCTAGTTTCATCGACGTTGATATCTCGACATTGGAGGCTGTTGTGCGTAACCTCGAGCGCACTAAGAGTGGCAGGCAGTTGTCGTCGTCGTCGATGTAAGGTTCCAGTCCGTTAAGGTCATCGGAGCAAGGTGGGTCGGGGAAACGTTAGTCCAGCTAAGGCCATCCCCCCAGAGCCGCACACCGGGTCAAGAAGAAAAGAGAAAAACTTTAACGCAACATCTCATCTTCATCTTCGACCTGCGCAACCGCGAATAAAAAGCAAGGAGAACACAAGCAAGCCAAACGCCGTTGGGTCATGATTGGAAGTCATTCTGGTATTAAAAGGTGAATAAGTGCAGGATGAAGAGAAGAACGGGCAATAAAAGGCGCGTCGCCGGGTCGTGAAATAGTAAGTAGCAAAAACGCGCGATGAATGAATGGGGGTATTGGAGGTGTTCAATTTCGTGTCTCAAAACCGATCAAAATGCTGAATAGGAAGCAAAATAAACAGGCCGAATCAGTCAGAGGTCAATCTGAAGAAAGTAGCAAGCAAGTCAAGTCCAAGTTCGTGATGTCATTGCTGTTGCTATTGCTATTGCGCGCCTTAGACGTACTGGCGGAAATGCTCTTCGGCCAACCACCCAACTCTCTCGTATGCGGTCCAGAGCTTGCTGGCCTTGTTAACGTCAATCTTACAGGCCTGCTGAGCGTCGGTTTTGCGGAACTCTTTGCCGGCTCTCAAAGCGTTGACTCTTGCCTCAAAGATGCGACGCTTACTAGCGAGGTAGCTAGCGCAGGAGAGACGTAGAGTAGAAGCAAGACTGATCTCAGCGGGATCAAGAGCGTCGCGGTCTGGGTCTGCCGAGAGATCGAGCAATTGACCCTTCCAGTCGGCCTTGAGACCCTTGGTGTTACCGCGGAGAGTCTCAATGGGTGGACAGAAGTTGGGCAGCATGCGGTAGTCTGTCTCATCACGGTTGGCGCCGATTACACGGGTTGGCTTGGGCAGAGGATCGAATGAGTCCCGGGCTTTGGTCTTGGGAGTCGACTTGGGGCTGCGTCTAGCCCGTGGTGGACGAACAGGCCTGGATACCTCGTTGGAAGAGGGAGAGGAGCTGCTGCTAGGCCTACGTCTCGTTGCAGGAGCAGGTGCCAAGGTCTTGAGTTTCGTTTGCGTTGATGGCCGTGCAATGGGTCGATACTGTTTCATCTCGGACATCTGGCGATCTAAACGGGCACGCTCGTCCCTGGCATATGCTGCTGGGTTTGAATTGTACTGGGTGGTGACCCAGGACCAGAAGTAGAGATACTCTCGACGGCTGGGCAGGTTTTCCTTGGAGACCTTGAGTTTGTATGAGCTGGCGGCGATGTGCTGGTCGATATCTGCAACTGTGGCCTCGTCTGAAGCGAAGAGTGGCTCATCATTGGGTATGGCGGTAGAACTCTCGTCTGAGCGAGGGAAGAGGACAGGATCCCGGTTATTGATGCTGCTGCCGACCGTGCCACCCTGTCTATCAACCGGCTCATCATCGTTTGTTCGCTGCTTCTTGCTCTCGACATAAGGTGTGACGGGTGGCGATGGCAGATCCATCATCTCGGACTGCTTTCTTTTGCGATCGTCTGAGATTGGAGGTAGTTTGTTATCTCTGTCGAAGGAGGATTGCTGTGGGACGGAGGGAGAGAGGGTTCGGCTGAAGGAGTCGTGGGGCTTTGCCTCTGGAGGAGACATCAGGCTGGCGACAGAGGGTAAGCGATTCATGTTGTGCATGCCCTTGTTCTGCATGCGTCGATTTGGTTGCTGCCTGCGGTACTCGACTATGGTTTTTTGATTGAACGGTGATGCTGCCTAGTTCGAATGGACGACGAATCGACTCGTTTAAATTCGATGGTATGTCAGCTGATGGGATGCGGACGACGATGGATGAAGGACGGTGGATGGAGGAGCGAAGGAGAGATGCGCGAGTGATGGAGAGAGATGTAGATTATATTATATGTTCTCCTCCCCCAACGGTCAGATGGACGGCAGCCCGACCCAGGGCAGGTGGAAGTCAATGGAAAAGGTTTGCTTGGCAGTGACGGAAGGCGAGGATTTGTCAGATGGCGCTAGTCCCCTTTCGGACGGGTCTCGTGTGGTCGTGGCGAGGGCGTTACGGGGATAAGCTGGCTGTAAAGTCCGGGCCTGCGCACTCGCTCTTCGAAGGGACAGAAAGACTGAGGAGAATAAGAGGAGGCTAAGCGGCAGACGGTGCGAGGGAGACGGAGAACGGAGACTTTATAAGCTGGGACTTTTGTCGACCCAGCGAGTGACCAGTGACTGGTGACCTTTGATGAAGATGACTGATGACTGGGTGGGGAGCGCAGCGCAGCGCAGGCGAAGGCCGCCGTATTGCAAAATTACAAGGGCGCCGTATTTGCAATACAGAGGCTTAGCCTCCTTTCTTTGCTTTTTCTGTGACGAACACAGATAAAATAACAGAAAAGCAGAGCAGAGCAGAGCAGCGCAGCGACAGAGACAGAGAGGGAGAGAGACAGTCTTGCTTCTTCTCCTTGTTTCTTTTCTCTTCGCTGAGGCGGGAAAGTTGCTTCTTTTGTCGTTCGCCGGCCGTGGGAGATGGGTTCGTGTTTGCTAGCGGGAGAGCAGCGGGTGAATTGGTTGGAGTTTGCGGGTTTGATCAGACGGTCGCGCGGTAAGTCGTTATCGATACGGCGGAGAAAGGCTGTTTTCTTGCCTGTTGCCTGGCCGAGGGAATTGAAGGCAGCAGAAGACGGTGAGCGAGAAGGTGAGAAAGAGGAGAAGGAGAAGGGAGGAAGAAGAGGCTTAGGAGGGCGGAAAGTGGCTGGTTTAAATAGCCGGTAGAGTCCTTCCTTTATTATTGTTGAGAGGTCTGGTTCTCCCATTGAGGCAAACCATGGATTTCCTGATACTCTCTCATTGACTGGTTCTATCCTAGCCATAAATGACACCATTGACCTGCCTCCGTCCTGCGTATTGATCCAGAGTATTATTATCGGCACTCTTGCTTATCCGTAATAATCTGGATGGCAGAGCATAACTAGTTCGAACGAGCTACCACTACGACGGTCCCCAGGCGGCTAAATCGCCCTCATCACCAACCTCTCACTGGCCCGTCTGCATGCTAACACTGCCTAAAAACAGGCAGGAAAAAGAAAAGAGAGGAGCAATCCCCCAGACGGAACGCCATACTCCGGCCGGCCGTACCATTAACAGATAGACTAACATACAAGGCAGAGCGAAAGGGAGGAGGAGGAGGAGGAGGAGGAGGAGGAATCAGCAGAGCTAGGCTACCGTCAATTTCGCTAGTGTTTGCACTTCCCCTCTGTTGCACTCTTGTAACCTGTCTTGGGGGGAATGTGTTGTTGTGGCCTGATTGATCAATTGAACCAAGCCAGCCAGCCATTGACTCTGCCCATTGACGTCAATAACTTGACTCCTCCCTGATTGCCCATTGACTGCCTTATTCTCCCTCCCTTTGTGCTGGGCTTCAATGCGCAACTAATGAAACTCCCTTATTTTATTTTCAGCAAAATAAAAAGGGATAATAGTGTGAAGCGAAGCAGAGTAACAGTAACACGCTGGCCCCCCCTGAGACTCATATAAACACCTCCAAAAAAGGAATAAAAAGGGCGCCCCCTGTCAAATGTCTTATTGTCCCGTTGGTCGACCCACACCCACCTGTTTTCTTTTATTTTTTGCTTCAGCTGGGAGGGGAGCCTAGCCTGGGAATGCGGCTGACGGGGGTTGTTGTTGTTGTTGTGGTTATCCAGCAGCCTGGCCGTGGGCTTATCATCGATCACAGGCCATTCGCCTCTTCTTCGTTTGTTTCGTCGCAATCGATTTCAGGCAGCCATATCTGGCCAATGTACCCGTAGAAGGTCAATTGGACTTGAGGGAGATCAACCCAACAGGAATCAAGCACTGTATGAATGGGGATCGGCCATCTTCCTTCTCTTCTCCCTCTCCTCTCCCCCATCCTTCCGACCCCATGTCAGTCACAAGCCAGTGGAGAATGACTTGATAAGCGAATTAACTTTTGCCCTTATCGGTCAGACCTTCGTCACTAGGAGTAAATATAACTCTATGGAGTTAGAGTCAGATATGATGGGGGATACATCTCAACCCATCGGCAGTTTAGTGAGTTAGTCGGTTTCTCTCCCTGCTTGGCCCCCTTTTTCTCCTCTTTTTCGCTGGCCCTCATCCTTTCTCCCTGGCTGCTGTGTGGGTAAGGAAAGATGGAAGGGATGTCGCGGATAGAGAGAATCCATCGAGACCTAACTGCTGCCCAACGGGGAAAAAAAAAGAGGAGCAGAGGGACTTCATCTCCCATCTCTTGTTCGCCCTTGCCTGTCAATTGACTCTGATAATAATTGTCATCTCGTCATCCATCGATCGTCAGGCTACAAGTATCTCCTCGCTCGACTGCCGTCCAACGGTTCTGCTCTCTCGCTATCATGGCTGACCCGACCGTGTGATGTGCTCGTCGCCTTTTTCTCGTCTCGACCGCCCTTCGGAATCGTCATCTCGCTGCCATTATTGGCCAGGCTGCCTTGGGGGGCGCACAGAAGAGAGAGGCCAGAGTTTCCATGCATGCATGCGCCCGCCCCGCAGCGAACATGTATACATACACAGGGTCTCGCTCTCTCTCCTCTCTTGTCTCGTCAACACTCTCAAATCATCTCTTCTTTGCTTTTTTTCCCGCTGGCTCGTTTCTTTTTCGTCGTCGTTCTTCTCTCTCTCTTTTCTCTCACTCTGTCCATTCCTCTCTGCAGGAGGTCCTTTTGCAACTGGAACCGTGGAAACGCGTTTGTATTTTACCGTATCGTCTAATACAGCTCCACGTGACTCATCCACAGAGAACGTAAACCCAAAAGAAAAAAAAAACAACGTCATTGACTTGTGGCTGGAAAAACCTGTAAAATTCATCGCAAGTCAACAATAACAGCAGCCGTAAAGCAAAGACGGGCGACGTCACAGCGGAGGACGCAAGCGGCGTCCGGCTCTCCCATCGCTGGCTCCTTTCTTTCGCTCATGGACTTATCTGGCATGGCCCGAGTTACAGGTTGAGTTTTGCGGGGTGCATCAGGAAACAAAAAGGAAAGGTTCCAAAAAAAAAAGGAATGATAGCAAAAAAGGAGCGGACCATCCCTAGTGCGCTTTCGCCCATCCTGCTCGCCCCCCTGGAAGCGGCCACCTTATTTCGTTTTGGGTTATCGATAACAGATAAGCAAGCTGCTTATCGATAACACCGCCAGTGACTTCAAACTTCTCCATCGTCGGCTTCACGACGTCGGCCTTTACACAGCTGAGGAGTGCAGAAGCTGAAACACACGGGGTTAAATGACAGCAATGGAGATGATGACTAGATACCTGAATAATCACTCTACATAAGCCGTCTCCGACACTTCTGGCTTCTAATCAAGCTGAGAAGACCAGCATAAGGGAGGGCTCATGATGAATAACGACATCACATAGCTTCTATCAGCAAGCTATAAAGTATGTCACTTCTTCGTTGCGACAATTCCATCTTTCTGATCAACTCGCCTTAGTTAACAGGCAGTTGGAAGCCATAAGAACGACGAAGATCAAGTCAGAAGATGCATCTCCTCTGTCTTCTACTGCTGTCTATTGCAGCTGTGGGACTTGCAAGACCTAGGCCGGGTGATCCAGAGGGTACGGGAGAGGCTGTAGATTATAGAGGACCGGTATGATGCTCGCCTGGTTGACAAGTCATAGTCTGAAAGGATCTAACATTCTATGGATAGACCCCATTCGCTATATTGCACGCAGGTCACATCAACTGTGCTGATGGAGGTGACCTCAGCCTGATACCCTTCGGCGAAAGTGACTCGGAGTGTACTGGTCTTAGTGCCAAACCTGGTAACAAGTGAGTACAGGCGTGTATATAGAATCAGCTGTTGTATACACTTATACTAACAAAAATTAACAGTGCCAATTCCCTCTCCACCAGTATTGACATGGCCTGCATAACCTATAAGTATACCACCTCCTTGTACCTCCACATTCTGCATTCGACTGACTTGTCAACAGCGACGAGAATTGCAAAGAAAAAATGGACACGCTCACCATGAAACCTTCGTCCTGCTGGAACTTCTCAAACTCCGTCAAGTCGTTCAAGTGCTTCCTCTAAGTACGGCTATACCTAGCCACCACATGGTTCCTTGCTAGCTGTATCTACATCACATTACTCCTCTTTGGAGACAAGTTTATCTATTTGTCAATGCTATCAATCAAGATTTTGCACCCCCGTGATAAAAATAGAGGACGGCTGTAACACCCTATTCCACGTTTGTTTCTCTCCGTTCTTGAACCGGGCACAAGGCGAGCTTGTACTCTGTACCGGCGCTAAGCTGCAGTGCAAGGATCCCTCTGACTAGACCATGATCTACGAACCGCAGCGCAGGCCAGGCCGGGGAGGGAGGGGGGCTGTACTAAGACTGTTTCTCACTCACTCAATTCTTATTGCTATGCCTACTCCGCTCGCTAACCGACATAGCCTTGCGAGTCTTCGTCTCTCCGCCTACTCTGGCCTCAATCAGGTAAATCTATCTGCCTAGCTGGTGAACTAACAGGCCACTTCACATGCCCTGGCATTCTCCTGGTAGCGACCATTGACTAATCACATGAACCCGGACAACATACATGCACACCTTGTTCCTGATCCAAGATTCCAGATTCCAGTCCTCATCACGTCTCACAGCAATGCAACTCGTAAAAAGCAAATAACACATCCCCTTGACTTACCCCTATCCCCCCCCCCCCCCCCCCCC
>NW_003456422.1:1275083-1275918 GCF_000151425.1 Trichophyton rubrum CBS 118892 | reverse complement strand
CTGATTGCCCAGCTGCAATGCAGGCCAGATCCCCCCTTTGCGCCCAACTGTCCCAATAATAACAACGCATCGAATCCCCAAGGGGTGGCCGAACGTCGAAATACACGCGACGCCGCACACGATTGGAGACAGAGTTGCGAGCGAGGGGAGGCCCTTTGGGACGTCAAGCAACGCTTCGCTGGTGCTTCATTGGCGCCCAATCTTGGGCGGATAGGGCTGCCAAGGGGGGGTGGACAGCGCATCCGATTCGAGGACCAGCTGCCGCTGCCGGAGACGGTGTTCCAATCCTTGACCGGGTTCGCAGCCCATGATTGGGGCGCTGGGAGGTGATTGTTTGGTGAGCGGCCGCTGTCTCATGGCTGTTCTGGCTGGCTGGCGTATGGAGAGAGCCCATCACTGGTGTGCCGTCATCGTCTGGACGCGCTGCTCGCTGGAGCATGGAGATGTCATCGAGGGATTCGGGTGCGCGGTTACACCGAGAAGCAGGTACCTGCGAGACGGCGATGGGCGCAGAGACTGGAGGCACGCCCGTCCTCTATAGTCGAGTAGTTATTATTATATATAGTCCGTTTTCCTCAGCAGTTGTCGTCCTCAGTAGTTTATATTGGATGCTGGTAACCTAGGACCAGCTCCTTTATTGGTTTTTTCCCTCCTCCAAGCTACCAGAAAAGAAGCTCTTCTCCTTCGTCTTCCTCGTCTTCGTCTTTCTCTGCCTTTCCCCTTTAACTCGAACTAATCCTTGCCATCGCGACGGAAGAGCGTCCTAGAAGAAGAAAAGAAGAACCGCCAACTAATTAGCCATCCTCAGCTCAAGGCGCACTCCCGTCTGGCGGCT
>NW_003456422.1:1214141-1274983 GCF_000151425.1 Trichophyton rubrum CBS 118892 | reverse complement strand
GGACTCGCCCGCCCCGGCAAGTCTCCGCATGGACAGTCGAGATTAACTCGATGGTACGACGGCATACGGGCGCGGATGACCATGGCGATACTTGCACCATCACCACACCTTCAGAGGGATGGGAAGTAGTAACCATAAGCTATAACTCCAACAGCAATCTAACAAGCTAACTAACTAGTAACTGGTTAACTTACATGGTTGGTGGCGTATCAGTCGCATCACGCATCCACGCTCGAACCCAGGGGGCCCATCCATCCACCCATCTACCCCTCTGCAGTTGTCTGGTTCCTCCGTTTGTATTGGCCCTTCCTACTCTCATAATCGATTGATACTAAAGATACCGGCGTTTTGCAAAAATAGCGGACCAAACTCAAGGTCGATCGCTCTGATGGCTGGCGGGCGTAAGTAACAAACAAGACCGTCAACTGGTTAAGTTAGGTAACTAAACTCTATCACTCATCCTGATTCACGCCAGAAGAAGCCGAATTGCTTGCTCTGCCTCCAATGTTCCCCATTATCAAGTCAATCGTAAGTTAATATCGTTTGATGCTGCCTAACTGATGAACTAATCAGTCGACAAGAAGCAGGTCGTTTCGTCCGGGATTACCGGAGCCCAGCGAATCGCGTCGAAGGGGAGACGTCATCTCGCAGCTGCTAGTTCCCTCAAATAACAAGAAGGAACAAGGACGGATGATGGATTTTTTGGGTTCCTGCGAAGGTGGCTTGTCAGTCCCGACTGGCTTCTCGATGGATCGAGGCTTGCCCGTGCTCGGGGATAAGAGCGCGCGATGGCGATGAAGACTCCGGCAGTCGGACCAGTTTGCTTAATATACAGCCCGATGCGCCGCAATGTTTCCTTCAATTCCATTACATTCTATCAGGCACTCGCATTGCCCATTTCGTTTGACTCACAACCGAGCCTTCGATTGAGAAAATTGTTGCCTATCGGACGAAAATTTGTCATCAGTCCGATCGAATGTTCTTGTTCGTCCGAGTGGTGTGAGTCAATTGGGCCTCGGAGTCTCCTTGGGCCTGAAGTTTGCACGCAAGGGAGGAGAGCCGGAGAGGAGGGGTCGCCTTCAGCGTATTTTGACTAAAAATGAAACAAAAATATTTCAAACTGACAGGTGGCGCGTCTTCAAGGCAGACACGATTCTCAAACCTGGCTTACTTACAGAGAGAGGGGAAAAAAATTCTCAACTTGTCACGGTCTGGGCTGGACTTGGACCGGGATGTTCTGGGCTGATGTATAGTAAGTGAGTGGTAATATAAGTACAGGACTCCATTTAGTTATTCCTGAAAATTGAAATACCCGGAGAGAGAGCCAAGGGAGGGTGGGGATGATATGCCATTTATTAGGTATTTAATAATCTATTTTATTATACATGGCGATTGCAGTGGAAATTTTCCAGGCTATGATAGCCCAATTGCAGTTCTGACTTGCCTCATCGTAATTGCTGCGTTGGCAGAGGCTTCTTCTGCTCCCTTACGAGCCACCATTCCCAAGTAGCTTTCTTTGTCTGATGAGCCAGACGACGCCACTTTTGCGTCTTCCTCCATGATTTCAACATACCGTTCTCGAATTGAGCCTAACATCTCAATTAACTTGGAGGATAGATCCTGCTTGAGAGCCTTGAAGCTGCTGTTCTCATATTCCAATGCTATTTCAGCCGGGCTCCTTCCGGTGGTGCCTGAGGGGCCAGACGTCAGGGCCTCGGCATGACTGAACATTTCAAGCAGATTGGAGACACCTGGCCTCTTCTCAGGGTCGTATGTGATGGTCGAACCTGCATCTGTCAATGCCAGACGGATCTTGTGGTGGATCTCCATTGGCGTATCGGTGACGAGGATTCTGGATCTGATGTCTGCGTCGGATTTGGACATCTTCTGCTTTGGATTCTTTAGTGACATCACTCGTTTGGCGGGTGCTTGATTGTCGTAAATTAGCATTCCAGTGCAAAGAGGAAAATCCTAGGGTGAAAAACTTACATATCATTGCTTCTGGGACAGTAAGAACAGGCCCGTGTAAGTGATTGAAACCATTGGCGACTTCGCGCGCAAATTCAATATGCTGTTTCTGATCTTCCCCTACGGGTATGTAATTTGCCCTGTTCTCCCAGTCAACAGTCAATTGCTATTTTCTCTCGAGAAATTAATGGTATATTGAGTCACGCACCGGTGGACAAGCACATCAGCGGCTTGTAGAACGGGGTATGAGAAGAGACCGAGCTTCAGTCGATTCCGCGCAGCGAGATCGAATTTCGCGTTCTCGGGTAGATTCAATTTACTCTGTCATGACAACGACGTTAGATCTTTCGCTTATTGCAGCTTAGGTGTTCATAGCTTACCTTCCACTGTGTCATCCTCGATAGATATCCTGTCGATGCGTTCACGCTTAATATCCACATCAATTCCGAATGCGCCGGCACCTATACCCTCCCCAAACAGCACATTATCAGCAACATTCTCACGAAAGCCATTTTCAATTTATGTCCTATGCAATTTTCAGACGAACATTGGATTGGTAGAATAATGTAGCCCTCTCTGGCTTTATTCCTATCGCCAACAGCACGGCGAGAGCTTCCTTCCGCCATCGTCGCAAGTCCTCTGCGGGTTTCGGTAGTGTGAGCGCATGTAGATCGACGATCGAATATATCAGTCTCGTATCTGGCGAGGAGGTATTCTGTAGGTCTACCCAGGCACGTAATGCTCCGAGGTAGTTACCGAGATGTGGAATGCCCGTGGGCTGTATACCGGAGAAAATGACTGTCTCCTTTGGCGGTGCAGGTTCAGTCGTCGTGGAACTGTACCGAAGCCATTGGGGGTTATATCTTGCGCTTAATGAGTATTCTAATGGTATATGTCGTCTGCAGCATCTCAGAAGAGATTTCTGAGAGGCCGGGGTGAACATCCTGAAGCTTGGTGTCGGTTTTCAATGTTTGCAGCCGTTGAAAGCTTTGGGAAGAGAGCTTCAAGCGTCACGTGGTAAGGTTACGGCTAAATTTAGACAATAAAGCACTTCGACTGGTGCCGATTGATGATTACTCTAGATAACCTTATGCTAGGGAATATCTACATAGAACTGCTTCCGCTGATCACGAATGAAGAATGTATGGTGATCAAGAAAGGTGGTTTGATAAGTATACAGGTCCTGATAGATGATTTGAAAAAACAGCCAGCTAGAAACACAGCATCCATCCAATATCAAACGTCATATGTTACAGATTAAAAATGTAGCAAAGGCAAGCAAAAGGGTAGAAACATGCATATCAGCCCTTTCGCCCCTCTGTGAGTGGTGCAGCTGTTCTTGTCTGTGTCTCTCTTTCAAGCATAGAAGCAAGGGATTCTGGGAACTCGGCGCCCTTCTTTGCTCCAAAATGTGCAAGTTCCTCATCAAGAGCCTTCTCAAGGCTTTTGGCTGCTGTATCCATCTCCTTTCCGACATCTATAATTTATAGTATTAGTACCAAACAGCCACTTCTAGCCCAATCTGCCAGGGACAGTGACATACCTAGAGAAGCATGCTCAAATACATTTGCTTTCATACCAACACCGTGGAAGGCGTGTTTTCTCAAAAAGGCCAACCACGCTTGGACGGCTTCCGGATGGCCATCCTGAAGCTGTATCAGCCTTCGACATGTTATACGTTCAAAGTTCTCCTTGCTCTTCTTGTGTACGAAGGGACTTCGAATGACAGTCCATCTCTCAACTATACGCGGTAGCGGTACTGGTCCGGAGGCGGGGATGTTAAGGTAGTAAGCGGCACGGAGTGCGAAATCAGCAAAGAATTCAACGTGGCGTGCGCTGTACGAGCGGAGCTGTAGGTTGCAAACTGGTAAACCGTATTCCGGTTTCCGCTTTAGAGGTTTCATGTACGCAGCCTGAACGGCTTTGGGCAAGCGAAACTTTTCTTTGTAGACTTCTAATCGGTCATTCCTGCAAGGTTAGGGTGTCAGGTCAGCCGGGCTCAGGTGCGTTGGAAAATTGAAAGGAAAGCGCAAATGTTTATTGTCGTGCTATTGAAAGCGGAGCAAACAATCTTACCATTCTTGTGGTTTACTATCTGGTTCGGGCTCGGTAAAGACTTCTCGCCTGTAGGGATCACTAGTTAGATATGATATTTCTTGATGCGGGCGTTGTGGAAAAGTAAAATCTCGCCGGCCGCCAATCTCACTTTATTTCAGGAGTTCCGGAGCTTGATTCCCCACTGCCTTTCTGTATAGCTGATAGAATCTCTGGAGGTATATCGGAGGAAGAAGAAGAAGAAGTTGAGAGAGGACGGAAGAGATTGGTGACCTGTTGAAATGCTACAATTAGCCATTGAGCTCCCATGACATCTGCAGAGAAGACAAGACCCACCTTGATTCGTTTGGTAGCTCCCAGCACGGAGCGGAAATAGGACGGCGAGAACATTGTGAGCGTGCTGGCTGTGTGTTTGCTGCTATCTCGCTGCTCGTCGCTTTGTCCAATTCAACTTTCTGCTTCAACTGCGATTTTTCTTCTCGAAATATTATATAATCACATTTTAACACCAGCCAATGAGGATCAAGCCCTGCGTCTAGGGGAGTACCATTTTGGCCTGCGGGGAGCTCCGTTTAAAAAAAATCGTTTCACCTAGGTTCAAGGCTGGAATTAATATATATAGATAAACCGCTGCTGCCCTTTTCGTTGGAAGAGTAAGAAGCTTATCTTGTTGGTCTATTGAGTTCTCGCACTTGGAAATAGACACGCTCTGTTTGGAGTGTACAAAAGAACCTGCAGAACGCCAACATTTACGCATTAACATAATTTGACTCGTGACTTTTGGCAAAGACTTAAAAAAAAAAGGGACGGCAGATAACTATGGCAGAAGCTTCTGTTTTCGAACAGGCACAGGCTGCTGTAGAATACCTCAGACCTCAGTTACCAGAGGCTTTCCAAAAGCCTCGGGTTGCTATTATTTGTGGCTCTGGCCTGGGTGGACTTGCTGATACCATAGATCCAGAGACGAAGTGCGAATTTGATTATGGCTCCATCCCGAATTTTCCCAGGTCTACAGGTAAGGAATGTGAGGATTCGTCTAGGATGTTCTATCTGATATCGTGGTACTTTACTAGTTCCCGGACATTTGGGAAAGCTGGTCTTTGGATATCTAGGGTCTAAGATCCCAGCCGTGTTGATGGTTGGAAGAGCCCAGTAAGACGCCTATCCACTCCAAACATGAATACGATGTTGACGAAAACCACAGTTTTTACGAGGGGCATTCAATGCAGAAGGTGACGCTGCCAGTGCGTATATTCAAGCTCCTTGGAGTTGAGACAGTAGTTGGTAAGGGCGTCCTAAAGAGTAGATTGTTATTGCGAATAGTGAAGAATTGGGCTAGCTGACAGGGAATAGTAACAAATGCATGCGGAGGGTTGAATCCCGACTATGTTGTAGGAGACGTGGTCATACTCAACGACGTTCGTCTTTTCCACAACCTCAGGCAACTTTGGAATCTGTTACTAAAAGTCGCTTTCCACTGCAGCATTTATTCCTTGCTGGCATTTCAGGAGCTCACCCCCTGCGTGGGCCAAATGCCGAAGAGTTCGGGACTCGCTTTCCGCCACTGTCCGATGCATACGATTTAAAACTGCGCCGGACAGCACACCGAGCTTGGAAAAAAGTTGTGCCTGCGGAATCAAAGCGACGCATCCATGAAGGAGTATATGCGTACTGTTCTGGCCCAAGGTGAGGCTAAGCCCTTGAGAATTTGGAAAAAGGTATCATCACGTGCTTGCAGAGAACTAGAGGGCTAATAATACTGCTAAAAATGTAGCTTCGAGACTCGAGCTGAGTGTCGGATGATGAGAATGTTGGGTGCCGATACAGTTGGTATGTCGACTGTACCGGAAATCATTGTGGCACGGCACTGTGGCATGAAGGTACTTGCCCTGAGCCTGGTAACAAATAACTGTGTCTTGTCACCGGCTCCTCGTGGCGATGACCATCTGCTTCAGAAGTCGACGGCAGAAGAGCTCAACATTATCGTTGACGAAGGCAAGGCCAACCACGAGGAAGTGCTGGAAGCTGGTCGAGAGGCTGCGTCAGACATGCAGGTACGCAGCACACCAAATCCATGGACACCTAAGCAAGCCCAATGATATGATAGCTAACCTTGTTGCCCAACCACATAGAAACTTGTCTCGCAAGCTGTTGAGGACATGTTTGCTCAATGATTGGGCGAACACGGAAATCTGGCGTTGTGATATCGCCCCGCTTGACTCGACAGCAGACAGGCCCCGTCACATCTAGGGTCATCGATGTATAGAGAGTTAGATATACAGTCAGTCCCCAAGGGCAATTGTAATCATTTCATTGGCCTGGCACGCTTTGCCTTTAATTTCTTGTAATATGCCTTCTTCCCGCTGGCCTTGGCTTCCTGAATTTCAGCATACTTGCGCTTGAAGCGGCCGCTCTCTTTCTCAGCAGCCATTATTTCTTCTGCAAAATTGTTCTTGCGCTCTTTCTTTGTGATACGGGCGCTGAAGAATTCGGTGGGTCCTTCAATTATTGTACCAACCTGGGAATACTCTGGTATCTTGGCCTTGCCATTCTCCTTCTTGTAGTGGCGGTGAGGATCTAGTACGGATCTCATGCGGAGAATCTGAAGATCCCGCTTTAATTCGGGAGTAACTACGGTCTTGGGTAGATTGAACCACTTCGGCCCAGAAGTTGGTTTTTCCTTGTTCTGACCACTCGTTAGCATGGTGTTCAACTAGGTGTGTTCGTTTTATAATGGGTGATTAAATTGCAAAAGGGTCGAGCATTGTTCAGAGTAACTATGATTAAAAGAAACTTTCATGGGAGCAGCATAGTCCAAGACGGACTACAAACCTGCGTCAAGAGCACAAGGCTTGGGATAATTTTTCCTCATAACGGACTCGAGGGATAGTGTGAGTGAAAAAAAAGGAGGTTTATTATGGGCTTACCTTGACAAGCGGTTGTTCCACTGTGTGAATGGTCTCAGCAAGCTTCTTTGCCGACTCCGGGACCAGTCTGGATTTGTCGATAGTAGCAATGCTATTGGACTGCCGCACATACGGCTGAACTGCTTGCTTATGGTTTAAACTCGGGACTCTGCAGGGTATATCAGTATGAAAGTACAATATAAGGTAAAAAAAAAAAAAAATTTGGGGTGCAGAAAGTACACACTTTGGCCGCGAGGCAGAGCCGCCGACCTCCTGTCCTGTAGCGAGGGAGACGGCTCCGTCATCACCGTCCTGCTTGCTAGAGCTGCCAGACGCCTTCTTCAACCTTTTTTCAGCTTCGAGCAAGAGACTCTGGATCTGCTCTTCAGAGAGCTCCTCCTCGTCCTTCTCCATCTTGGAGGCTGGATTCACGACCACCACTTCAACAGACATGCTTTCCGCCTGAGCCGTCCCTTGTGCAGCTCGAGAAGGAGGTTCAAGTAGCTCGACAGGCCATCGCACTGCCCTTATTCTCCCTCTATTATGCGTCTTTCTTCTCTTCTGTTGACATTCAAAAAGTGAAAAAAGAAGAAAACCCGAATTTTTTTTTTCTCTTGTGCGAGTAAAGTTAAATATAATATCATCACGTGATATGATTATTGCGCCCGCGAAGGGGAGTGGAATTGCCCAATTAGGATAAAGCAACTGCTTTTTTTCTGCTTGTTTTTTTCGCTCTTTTTTTTTTTGCTTCGTATTTCCAAATCATCTTTGACGGATCGAAGGGGATGTTTTGGTGATGTTTTCTTCTTCGAGACAAACAGACAGGGAGACAGGGAGACAGGGAGACAGAGACAGACGACAGCACAGAGAGACAGACAGACGGGGGAGCTCAACGAACCCGCCGTAGACGACCGAAGCGACCACGCCACCTGATTGCCCAGCTGCAATGCAGGCCAGATCCCCCCTTTGCGCCCAACTGTCCCAATAATAACAACGCATCGAATCCCCAAGGGGTGGCCGAACGTCGAAATACACGCGACGCCGCACACGATTGGAGACAGAGTTGCGAGCGAGGGGAGGCCCTTTGGGACGTCAAGCAACGCTTCGCTGGTGCTTCATTGGCGCCCAATCTTGGGCGGATAGGGCTGCCAAGGGGGGGTGGACAGCGCATCCGATTCGAGGACCAGCTGCCGCTGCCGGAGACGGTGTTCCAATCCTTGACCGGGTTCGCAGCCCATGATTGGGGCGCTGGGAGGTGATTGTTTGGTGAGCGGCCGCTGTCTCATGGCTGTTCTGGCTGGCTGGCGTATGGAGAGAGCCCATCACTGGTGTGCCGTCATCGTCTGGACGCGCTGCTCGCTGGAGCATGGAGATGTCATCGAGGGATTCGGGTGCGCGGTTACACCGAGAAGCAGGTACCTGCGAGACGGCGATGGGCGCAGAGACTGGAGGCACGCCCGTCCTCTATAGTCGAGTAGTTATTATTATATATAGTCCGTTTTCCTCAGCAGTTGTCGTCCTCAGTAGTTTATATTGGATGCTGGTAACCTAGGACCAGCTCCTTTATTGGTTTTTTCCCTCCTCCAAGCTACCAGAAAAGAAGCTCTTCTCCTTCGTCTTCCTCGTCTTCGTCTTTCTCTGCCTTTCCCCTTTAACTCGAACTAATCCTTGCCATCGCGACGGAAGAGCGTCCTAGAAGAAGAAAAGAAGAACCGCCAACTAATTAGCCATCCTCAGCTCAAGGCGCACTCCCGTCTGGCGGCTGCGAGACCCGTCGTCCTGCCCATATAACATCTCGCTCGAGGGCGCAGCATCCCGTCTCCTCTGCTCTTCGCTGCTCCGGCCTCACCTCCCCACCCAACACGGTAACACTTTAGGCCTCTTTTCCTCGCGGCCCTTTTTCACCGCCACTCGACCAGCAGCTCTTCACGACTTCGATCCGGCCTGCCGTCCTCCTTCGCAGATAGCCAGCATCGCCGCATCTCGCATCGGACGCAGACGACGACGGACTGAAGGCGTCAACAGACAACTCGCACCAGAGCCAGCCAGCCAGCCAGCCAGCCAGACAGACACACACACGCACTCACACTTATGGAGCAACAAAACCAGGCTGCGGGCCAGCCATCGCAATCCGCTCGTCAGAACCTCATGCACCACCAGCCAGCGTCGTCGCAGCCGCAGTCACAGCAGTCGCCGCCGGTATATGACACCCGGAATGGGGGCCACTATGGTTCGTCCAGCTGCTTTCTCCTGCTCTTCCTCTTCTGTTTGCTGCAAAATAACACCCAAAAAGATATATATGTGCTGACATCACGGCTTTCTCTCCTCCAGGCGCAAGCGCAGCGGTATGTCTAAAGAGAGAATTATACTCCCTCTTCTCCCTCTTCCCCCCACATACACACGTTTGATCAGCAGTAATCCTCTCCATAGAGATGGTTCGATGCTTGTCCTATAGACACACACATAGATATACGAAAGGCCGGACACTAATTGGTTGTTTTTGATGGACCAGCTCTCTGCACAAGGATACGCGCCGGTTCCAGAGCTATATGCAGGTACATGGGCAAACGTATGGAGTCGCATAACCCATCTTTCTACCCTCACCATTCTGGAAGCACGCGCGCTAACCGTTGAATCATGGCGGAACAGGTCAATCAGGGCCTCCAGGGCTCTGCGCGTGATATCTTGACGACATACTGGCAGCACACCATCAACCACCTCGAGTCTGATAACCATGACTACAAAATCCACCAACTACCGCTGGCACGTATCAAAAAGGTGATGAAAGCCGACCCGGAAGTGAAGATGATTTCCGCCGAAGCGCCCATCCTGTTCGCCAAAGGCTGCGACGTATTCATAACTGAATTGACCATGCGCGCCTGGATACATGCCGAAGACAACAAACGACGTACCTTGCAGCGATCAGACATTGCAGCTGCTCTGGCCAAGTCAGACATGTTTGATTTCCTGATCGATATTGTTCCCAGGGAAGAAGCTACATCTCATACCAAACGGTCAGCTCCCCAGGCCCCCGGTGCCCCTCAGGCGCCAGGACATGGCCAGCTACCACCCCAGCCACCAGGTGTACCTCAGCAGCACCCCATGGGCCCTCCAGAGTACGGCGCCATGGGACAGCATCCCCTCGGCCAGGAACAGGACTACAGACAGCAGCCTCCCATGTACGGTGGGGCAGTACAGTCAGACCCTGCCTACGGCCATCCCCAACCCCAGATGTTTGGCGAGATGTATGGATATTCTCAATTACCCCCTCAGCAGGTGAGTGTACTCCCCCGCGTGCTATACAGTTTTGTTTCCAAGGCTTCCCTCCCTCATGCATCGGTGCCTAACCTTCCACTTTACAGTGATCAAAGTTGAAAGCAGCCGATTGAGCTCCGGATGTCGGTGCGAGCGACCCTGAGATTTTCCTTCTAATTCATATGTTACATACCAAGTCGGTGCACTATCAAAGTAGATTCCCAAAAGGGCGACTCGACAATCGCTCTCTAGGGATTAATGGGCAAGAAAACGGAGCTCCTGGTGGGACGAAACCTTAATTATATACGTTTTTATTATTCTTATGACCTGTCATTCTAAGCTCACTACTCTCACCTCCGTTGCCCTTTTCAACCACTTCTTGATACCTTTTTCCCTTCCCCCCTCCCTCATTCTTGGTGCCCGTCGAGACTCAGAGATGTGGGTTGTTACTAAGTATTGATTGTCGTTTGCTGGGTGCTATCGTTATCATTTCCGCCTGCCTACCCTACCACTGCTTATTCCGCTGCTGTCCGTCTGTTCGCCCGTCTCTCCCGTCCCCTTACATGAAAAGAATTTGGTATCATCAAGCCGTGCATCTTCCTCCTTGCCTCGCCCCTTATTTCAAATTATCCTGTTCCATTCCCAAGGCTTCTCTTGTACAGTTTTCAACATCTCTCAATGGGGCATATTAATAAGATTGCAAGGCGGGGAGGCGTCTGAAGGTAGCGTCAACCGTGGCGGGTATATATAGTACATAACGACGTGTATATTTCAAAGAAAGATCCCCCTCCGTTGTTCTTGAAGACATGACATCGGGCTCGGCTCGGTTCGGTTCAATACTTCTTTCCAAACCGATTTGACAGGCTGAATTTGCTGTCTGGCTTGGATGGACTTTGTACCGCTCGAGAAAGCCTATGTAAATGTTAGTGTGAGTCGTTTGGCCAGTTTTTGTGTTCTCCAAGATACTGTAAGATAACGGCGAAAGCGGGTAGACAGAGACTTACTTTTCAAGCAAGACTGGTCCGTTCATAGGATCAACGCGTCCGTACTTCTTGTTTCTCACCGCAATGTCGTAATACTCATCGGTGTTTTCGGCCATCATCAATTGGACAGTTTGTTGTAATTCATCAAGGTTTTCTCGTAGGATGGGGACTTCTAAACTATCCACGAATTTCGACAGGTAGTCTGCATCTCGGGCCAATGCAGCAACCCCGTTTGGATTGATTATTTTAACCTCAGGATCGAGTGGGAGGGCCTGGTGATTGAAGTTTTAGACAAGTACAACCTGCGTCAAGTTGGAAGCAAGAGACCACTTACTATAACCCTATTAGCAACATGGCTGAGGGCATCGAAATATATAAGCTCCTTGATCTCCGTTGGCAGACCGAGAAGCGTAGAGTTCATGATGTTCGACAAGAATCTCGTCAGCGTCTGCATGTAATTGCTTGGTTCCATTTGTAGCTTAGGTGCATTCCAGTCGTATTCAGCTGTTTCGATAAGGTCGTCGATCTTCGAGTTGACGACCTCGAAGATCCGTTTCTCAGCGGCTTTCTTGTTCATGCGGAACTTCTCCGTGGCATTAAGGGCGATAGGACCCTCGCCGGAGTTGGATGATCGGGCAGCTGCCAGAAGAACTTCGAGTTCCTGACATGCAATTTCGAAGTGCTCCAGGTTTATGAGGATTTGCACTATTTGGCCAAGGTATTGCGAACCCAGGCGCTCTGTGAGCATTTCGCATACTTTGTTGCAGAGGAGCTCATCCAGTGACTGTAAAATTTTTTAGTAACTGAAGCGATGAATTGAAAGAGATTGTGAAGAGAAGTTTGAATAACCGGAGGGAGTCATAAACGTACACTTCGAACGGTTTCATCTATAACAGCTGGATGATTGAAGTTGTCTCCTGAGAAATAGTAGAACTGGTTTAAAAGGTTTCTGATATCGATGCAGCACAAAGGATACATCTGTGAGAACGGTAGGACACAAGGATAGCTGCATTACCGTTAGGAAAAATCAGATGTATCAAGGGGCATATGATAAAGTCTTACGTTTGTTCTTCTCGAGGTTTCTCGGGAGTATACCAGCTGACATTTAGGACTTTGTCATACTCCTCGTCACTCCGGATGGGCATGGGCATGTAATCATCTGTTTGAACGATCTGATGCAAAGTAAGCAACTAGTGATAGAAATACAAGATAAGCACTAACCTCTTGGAAATCATCACTAAATCTCCTTTTTAGTAGTTCTGTATATTTTTCGAATAATGTAAGAAGAAGTCTATCAAATGGGCCAACAGAGAATGACTTGAAGGCAAATTAAGTTAGCAGTCTAATAGTGGTGGTTGGGAGGAGAGGTGGACATACGCTCATAGTTTGCATAAAAAGAGTAATGAGATTCTTGATCTTAAGGATATCCTCCGAGTTATCAACTGTCGGCAACGCCTTTGAAATCAACCCGACAGCAGTCTGAGACATTGAATCCCATAGTTCTTCGACCTGTTTTCAGGGATATAATTAATTTACTCTTTGATAAATAAACGAGTGAGAGCCACTTACATCTACAGGAGATCTCAACTCGGGGACTCTCTTCATTGTAGCTCGCTCAACCAAGGCAAAACCAGCAATCTCTTCCAGCAGAGTATGCAGACTCGAGCCATCTTCTGACAGTAAAGTGATGGAAGTAGGCAGCAGGAGATCCTTTTGCTGTCTTCTCGTCGTCGCATACTCAACCTGGAACTTGTCCATCTGGCCCAGAGACTGGTGTATATGCATACACTCCAGCAAGGGCGAGAAGTCCACTTGCAGGTCATCATTATAAAGTAAATCAAACTCCTCCATCTCATCAGACACTAGTTCGATAGCTGAATTGAGTTTAAACCGCGACAGGTAGGGTATCTTCTCACTACGCTCTGCTAGCCTCTCCTTTCGCTTATCCGTGTGGAATAGCGATAGTTCACCTAGGTACTGCGACATTTCACGAATGCGGTATAACCACGTATTCAAATCGTCCATGACCGCATCCGCAATCGCCTTCTGCGTCATTGGTACGGATCGCTGTATCACTTCTGCGATCTTATACTGCGTGACACCCTTGAGGTGGACATTCTGCAACTCATCTAGAGCTCTGAGCGCGGCATAATGGTTCTTCTTAGCAAGTAGTTCATGAACTTGGTTTGCGAGGCGGAGAACCTCCAGACAATCCTGCAGGGCCTTGGAGGTCTCGTCGATGTTCTGGCGATGGCTGCGCGATTCAACAAGGGCCTTCTTTTGTTCGGCTAGGCGCTTTGTACTGGCGAGGATGGATTGGTTGAGGTCGAGGATCTCCTGGGTGAGGTTGACGGTACCTTCGCGGACTTGAAGGAGTTGGTTGACCGAAGAGACAAAGTCTTGGTGTGTAGAGTTGCATATGCTTTCGATTTTTGCTTCCCGGTCGTCTGCAAACTTCGTGAGGGAGTGTAGGAGCTGTGTTGTTCGGTTTCCATGGCTATATTCGCGAATAGAAGGAATGAGTTGGTCGAGGTAGTCGGTGTCCGAGGAGGATAGGACAATCTGTCAAAGTATTGTTTACTTAGCCGGAATAGCATACTATCAAGCGGCTTATCATTGACTTACCTGGTTCAGGACGGAGGAGAGGTCATTACGATGTGATATCGGGGCAGGCATCTTGATTAATTGATGTAAACTGAGATGAGGTAATAAGAAAAGAAAACGTTGCGCATTGTTCTTCTCATTGGAAGGATGCAGTATTAAAGACCCGAGATAATGCGCTGTTACCCTTGCTCAAGGGTATATCAGCTAGCAAACGACCACCCCGTCGCATCGTCCATCACTATCGCGAGGTTTTGATATCTATCTAAACGGAGTATCGCAATCATGTATTTGATTATATAAGCACTCAGTTTAATCATCACGTGATGCAGGAAGGGCCAAGTCGAAAGTGTTTGAGACCAAAAAAAGTCATAGATATTAAACAGCCTTGTATAGCTAGCTAATGAAAGGATAACGGCATGAACCAAGTGAACGACTTTGCATAAGCTATATTTAGTCTGACCTACGGCAAAAAGTGCGGTGTGAATGTGGACCAAAGTTGGACTAGCGGCCAAGGGCGCACTCGGTTTGATTATCCTGACTTCTGTGAACACCCAAGTACCATCCCTCTTCGATCAGCTCAGTCTCGGTATCTTGCCAGTACTGGAATTTGCCCCCGTCTTCACTCTTGAAGTCAAGATCGCTCAGGCGAAGCTCAAGGGGTTCATTATGTTTCTGTGGAACCTGCAAAAAACCCGTTAGATACGGTGTACACATGAATGTTGATGAAAGAAGAAGATGCCACTGAGACCTTGTATATCCAGTTCAGTATGCATGAAACCCTACCTTGACGAATATTGTGCAGTCTCTCAGCGTCATGGAGATAGCTCTCTCCTCTGGTGACGCATGGATACCTGCCAGCCCCACAGCGTTCATCTGGCGCTGCTTGTCTCGAAGTTTGAGCAGCGTTGGGTTTTGGTATATGAAGGCAGCTACTCGGCGAGCATCGTCGGGGCTATCAATGATCACCGATACCGCGGACATGACGTCCTCGAGCCTGTTTGAGATGAAATCAAAAGGACAGAATGACCTCTTGACATGAGGCTGTTCAGCTTTCTTGTCCATGGTTGCTCCCTGACTGGTTGTAAATTGCCTCTTTTCCCGTAGAGCACAGGTGCGGCATCGGCGAGAGTCTGGAGGCGCAGAGGGAGACTGGACGAGCCATTTGGGCTTGAACTCCCAGAGCGTTGTGCCTGAGCCGGGGGAGGCAGTCATGTCCTTGATGAGAAGGCCAAATGGCTCGTCGGTGCAGAGATAGACACCTCGCCGCTTCCTGGGCCGGCGGTCCTGCGCTTCATCATCCCTCAGACGCTCATTGCAGGCCGCAGTGAGGCCGTCCGGTAGCCTGACAAGTTCCTGCGAGACGAGCTCCTCATCTCGGAACAGCGAGCGGATCTGAGAGTCGAACCTGCGGGTAATCTTCAGGTAAGGTGTTCCTGAGGCGATTTTCTTCCTCAAACGGAGCAGTTTGTCCGGATACGCAGCTTGAGCTTGACCCAATCCTGCTCGTGATTTGGTGCCTGAGACGTCCGAAGCTCTGGCGGGGGCAGCAGAGGGATGGGGAGTAGAGGAGATACTGTAGACTATGTTGGCGGCACCCTCTGCCAGATAGGTCAACTTGACGCCCGCCGTAAGTTCCAGCATGGGTGTAAACGCTGGGACAGGCTCCCAGGATGCCTCGCGATGCCTGCAAATCTCATATGCAAGGTGCTATTATTATTTTCATTGTTGACTCCACCAGCTTTATTTTTGCGCTTTTGGTCTTTTTTTTTTTCTTCTCTCCCGATTCGAGGAGGATGCGGGATGTCACGTGGAGGCATGTTTAGGTAATCTCAACGTCAATATCAAAACAACAAAGACGAGGATGGAGATGGAGATGAACAAGAGACCTCGAGGTACCAGGTTAAGAGAGGTCTGGAGTCCTGGACAAGTAGAGTAAAAGAAGCAGAAGCAGCAGAAGGAGAAGATAGCAAAAAAAAGCAGGAAGAGGCCAAAATTGAAGGTGACTGCCGCCCTTCACTGACCCGAGTCTCCTTCAAAGGCCAGATGAGAGCCAGCCATGGAAATGAGATACCCAGATACCTCCAACGAGCCAGTAATAAAAAGAAGCAGGAGAGGGAGAAGAATTAAAGTGAATACGGTGGAATTGGCCCTAGAAGTGATGCAAGGCTTCTTGGCCTTATTCTACCTCTTCCTTGCCGTATAATAATACCCCCTTTTCACTCTCTTCTTTTCTTCTTTCTTTCTTCCTTTCTCTGCACAGCTTTAAATATATATCTAAGTATACCTTATGATATGTAATGTCTTGGAGTGTATACTTTTAATATATATAGCTGTGTCTATCTTATCCTATATGTTTGATATCCTCTATATATCAATAGTTAATATGGATAATAACAGATGATACATATATATCCTCTCTAGGGTGTCTAGCCCCTAGATTCCTGGAATATACAGTGACTGTCTGGGCCTCTGTCACTCCTAGAAAGTAAGTCTCTTCTTCTTCTTCTTCTTCTCCTCCTCCTCCTCCTCCAGCTTCTTCCGCTTCCACTGCCTTCTGCCTGCGTCCTCGCTGTCCCTGCCCTGTCTCCGCTCTGCTGTGTTCTTCCTCCTCCCCCTCTTTCTTGCTGACTTAATGAGTGACAGCAGCAACTCCTAGTGGACAAGCCTAGTGGACAAGCAGACTGTCGGCCTGCCCGATGCTGGCAGTGGCTGTCCAGCCTGTGCAGCAGCTGTCCGCCCTTGTGCCTACACAGTGCCTGGTAAGCAGACACTTCCTGCACTCTCCTTGCACTCTCTTCTTCTTCTTCTTCTTCTTCTTCCTATCTCCTCCTCCTCCTCCTCTTCCTGCCCAGAAAGGAGGGGCTGGCAACTGGCAGAAAAAAAGAGGGGTTTGACGTCCGCCTCCGCCTTTGCTCTCCGCCTCCCAGCCTCCTCCCGCCGTCGAGTCTACTTAAACCTCGTCGTCGTCCTTCTTCCGCCCTCTTTTTCTTTTCCTCCTTCTCGTCCTTTTCTTCTTCTCTTCATCCTCGTCCTCATCTTCATCTTCGCCTCCAGCAGCTGTTCAGTCGCTCTGTCCAGCGCAATTCCTCTGCCAGTTCCTCTGTTGCTATCTCTACTCCGTCCGATTCAGCTATTTTCTACTCACAACTATCCTCTATCCGCCGTTTCTCACCTTTCTTCCGTTTCTCCCTATCTTCAACTCTGTGGTCCAGCCCAATTGACAGCCAGGTAGGCCTTCAGACCAAGATACCCTCGTATATATCATATCCTGACTGGTGACAGTTGTCAAGACGAAATGTCGAGACTCGCAAGCAGTCCTCGGTCCTCCGAGCAGGCTAATTCTCGCAATGGCTCGCCAGAGACGAGACTCACTGCGTTTTCTCCAGAGCATTCTCGTTCCCAGCAGTTTGCTCCCGCTTCTTCTGACTTGCCCCTTCGTACCTCTCTGAGACGCTCCATCTTTCAGCAGTAAGTCACTTTATATATCAATTTCTCCTTTCTCTGCTTCATCTTCTTCATTCTCCTCGGTTTCTTCAATTTCTTCGTTTTCTACTCAGATTTTTCTGACTCAGTGTCCAGGGAAGCACAAAATCCATTTATTACTGTTCCTCCTCCTGGCTTCTCTTCCGGTCGTATTCAGCTTTCTCCCACTGCATGCAGTTTCACTCCTGGCAGTTTCGACAGAAACGCATTGTCTGGCCCCATGTCTTCTCCTACCTTCATCCAGGACCAGAATCCTGCCAATCTTGCTGATCTAACTAAGACTTCTGTTCCTGATACTCCTGGCCTTGTCAGTGCCTTCACTCCTCGTGGCTCTGTTGATTTTGGTCCAATTGGCGGTGCCAGAGTCTCTCCTCCTTCTTCTTCCAGCTCCAAATACATTCCCGGTCCCTATGCCATGTACTACCAACAAGGCCATTTTGATGCTGAGAACAGAAATCGTGCATTTGTCATCGAAGGTGTCCCAGTGGACATGCCTTACCATGATATTGCTGCAATCTTCAATGTAAGAAATTTTTGCATCTTTTCTCCTCGTTTTGCCTCATCTTCGTTTTCTTTCTTTGTTTCCCTACTAACACATTCTCAGCACCGTGAATTCAACACAGTCAAGGGACCCGTCCTCTCTGAGCTTGCTTCTCATGGCAGAATCTACGTTGGTTTCACGGACATCTACGAAGCAAAGATGGCCGCCGTCAAAGCAAAGTCCTTCTTCGCCAATTGGCGTTTCCATGCCTTGACTGCAAAGGAGTTCGCCCAAAAGTTTGAGCCTTCGCTTGCCCCAACCACCTCCGACTATGAAGGACAAATCTTCGCAACTGTCTATTACAATAGTGGTCCTGAGGAGACAGATGGCCGTATCATCTCTCACTCTTTCAAGGCCTTGCTCTCCACCTACGGTGAAGTCAAAGCCTTCCACAGCATTCCCACTGATCACAACAACATCGTCAATTTCCATGTTGAATTCAGTGATACTCGCGCTGCCGACAACGTCGTTTCTGGCCTCAATGGCTCTTCTCTTCCTGTAAGTCTTCTTTCCCTACTTGACCTAGGTTTTTCTCTTGCTCATATATCATCCCACAGGAGTGCGTCATCGATGTCAAGTACTTCAAACCTGATGTCACTTATCATGCACATGCCCATCACCCAGTTGAAGAGCCTGCTCCTCGCACTTCTCCAATTATCATGAACGACCGCGCTATTCCCATGGCCCGTCGTCGAAGCTTTGCCTCCCCTAACCCTTACATGGAGCTCAGCCCAACCGGGCCGTTCTACCATCCCCATTGGTGATCCTGCAGTTGCAACTTGGAACCGCAGATCTGATGAGTGCCACAACTTCCGTTCTCGTCATGGCTCTGGACGTAACCGCAACAGTACTCATAACAACATGAACCAGAACCATGTTGACATTGAACGCATTCGTCTTGGCCTCGATGTCCGCACTACAGTTAGTATTATACTCTTTTCCTTCCCAATGCCTTGTCTAACTTTGAGCTCATCTAGATCATGCTCCGCAATATCCCGAACAAAATTGATCAAGCTATGCTTAAGGATATCGTGGATGAGACTAGTCATGGCAAATACGACTTTATGTATCTTCGCATTGGTAAGAAGCTTACTTTCCTTTCGTCTTCAGTTTACATCAGCTAACCTGTTATAGATTTTGCCAACAACTGCAAGTCAGTTTACACTCCCTCTGATAATCACATCATGAGCTTACTCCTAATCATCCAATAGCGTCGGCTATGCATTCATCAATTTTGAAGATGTAGGTCGCCTCCCTGTCGTCCGTCTATCTGACATTCGATGCTAACTTGCCATATAGCCAATTGACATTATTGATGTGAGTTCCACATCTATATGTCAACCAACTAAAAAAAGCACTTACTAACTAGCATACAGTTTGCCAAAGCCCGTGCTGGTCGTTCTTGGTATTTCATTCTTATATCCATCTGCTCATACCCACATTTACTAATCTTCCCAATAGGAACTGCTTCAACAGTGACAAAGTTGCTGAGATTTCCTACGCCAGTAAGTGTTTTAATCTTTCTTAATTTGTCGTGTATATATAATAACACCGTACCAGCCATTCAAGGAAAAGACTGCCTTGTTCAAAAGTTCCGCAACAGCTCTGTTATGCTCGAACATCCCTCGTTCCGCCCAAAGGTAAGCATATCACCGATATATCACCCTTTTTCTCATTTAACAGCCTCACTAACAACTTTTAGATCTTTCATACTGGCATTGGCCCAATGGCTGGCACTGAAGACCACTTCCCTGGCCCTGACAACCCATCCAAGATGCGCCGCAGTGTTGAAAATGCCGAGCATGTCGGTATGCACATCATTGCCCATCGCCGTATTTATGCAGTATCTGACTCTCCTTACAGGCTTGTTCGCTCCTAGAGTCGGTCAGCAATACCGTGATGAGCAACGTCGTCGTCGCTCTCAGTTCGACCGTGGCACTACCGCAGCCGAGCGTGAATCTCACTGGACTCGTGACTGGCCAGCCCACTCTGATCGCATGGAACAGATGAGTTCTAGCATTATGAGTCCTTGGTATGAACCAGCCGGTGGCAGTCGCCATCATCACCATCTCTCTGGATAATTCATCCTCATACTTACCGATCTTTCATACCATCATGCACTTGAACTTTCCGGTTCAACTAAAGTGACACCACATCGTCGATCTCGATGCTTTTTTGTTCCTTGCCTCGTCTCTTTATCTTCAATTATCTTTGTGGCAATTTTTTCACTCTTTTAGCATTTTTCCTTCTTCTCTACATGTATTATCTTTTCCATCTTTCCATCTTTCCTTCTACTTCCCTGCTTTCTGTCTTTTGCCTTACATACCCCACATACCCCGAAAACACAGGTCAAATCAGGCTAGCACGGAGCTTGGGCAGAACCGTCCACATCCACAGGAACATACCCGTCAAACACTGGTTCAACATATTTATCTGCCTGGCTCCCCCTTTGCAGATTTGGGTATCAAGGCTATTGCCACCCCGTTCAACTACCAGGTTTCTTTGACTTCAATCTTGCCCTTTTTGTTCTTCCTACTCCTGAGTCTTGCATTGCCTTGAAATTGGTTTGCAAAGGACCATTGAATCGACCATTCATCACCTTGGGAGAACAGAAACAGGACATCCTGGGCCTGCCTGCCTGCGTTCAATACCCCATCCTACCTATTTTATGCAACTACACATCTACCTTTTCATTCCCTTCTGTCACGCACTTCTGTTTTACTGATATCCTTTGCGATATGCTCCAACTTCTAACACTCATTCATCTTCTGTATTTAACTCACTTTGGTATTTTCTCCCTTTTGTCTTTTTTTCACCCTTCCCTTCTCACTCATGTATTATCACCAAGGCGGCAATTTGCACATTTCGTGGCGTCAAGGATGGGACTTACGATGACTACGACCATGACCATGGCACGGAGCTAAAAGGGGACGTTTGTTTTTGCTTTTCTTTCGTTTGATCGTTATAGTTGTTACTACTTGCTTGTTCTTTAACACGGCGCAACAGACGGGCAGAGGAGGGAGGTGTGGTATTGCTCAAAGGCGCATCTGCTTTTCAAGTTGCGAGAAACGCTATGTACTTTAGTTGACAAAGGGCACTTTATGCCGCTTCACATCAAATCGAAGACAAGTATGCTTCGTTTTGCCATGGCTCTTCCTACGTAAAGAATGTATCAAACTAATAAAGCTAAACTAACTACCATCATACTCCCTTCTACTGAAAACAAGATAGATAATGAACCCATATGCATCCTCACTCATTCGCACCCCAACCTCTAGCATGATCAAACTCACTCCTCAGCTCGGACACGCCTCTAGCTATACCAATAACAGAATCCATAAACGATCCATTTCCGCTGTTCAGCCTTGCCCTCCTGTCTCTTTCGGCTGCAGATTCCTCCCGTCGACCACTGAGAGCCGCATCGTTAGCCCGCTGCACATCAGCTGTGGTAACAATTTCATCCTTCCTTCTATTTAGCGCTGCCGCACAAATAGCACGAGCAAACATCTTTGTCCATTCAACTTCTCCTTTGAAAGGAGGGTTATACCCTGATTCCCGGCGGACGTAGTATTGGGCCTTAACGGGCTCATAGCGTCTTTCGAGCAAGATGATGATAGGCCAGGTAATTATCCAAAGCTGAAGAATAACAACTATCCACCAGACGAATCTGTTGGTTCGGAGCTTGTTTATCCAGTGTGGTGAATAGATAGTTAGTGCTGTGTGGGTTGTTACCTGGTTAACGGAGATAGTGCCACGGTAGTTTGTCGAGCGGATGATGGAGGTTATTTCATTTTTGATAATAGCCATGTCGAGCCCTTCAACTGTGCTGCGTAGCGTAAATCTGTGAAAGAGTGGTTAGCATACTGGTAACTATATTCGTGGGTTGATTGTCGTTTACGTACGATTTCACTCCGCTCTTGTCTTCGCAGTATCGAGTACACCATTCCTGCAGCATACTCTCGAGACTTGTCTCGGCCTGGGTCTGTTCGCCATCCATCGCTGCTTGCTCCAGATCACCAGCTCCAGTGAGTTTATACTTCTTGCTTGCTTTGCTCTTGAACCGTCCTCCACGATACGCAGACTGTCTATCATTGTCTCGCACCACGGTTAGTTCGTGGTAGAAATCGAATAAAGGACATCGAGTCAGATCGTATGAAGACATTGGCAATATAGTTCCTCGAGTCTCGATTCGAAAATCAAAGTCCGTAACCTTGGAGCTGGAGTCCTTTTTTCCATCCCGCTGCTTGACCGTGTGGGTTCCCGTGACAGAGATGAGAACTGTAGGAGCCACACAAGCTTGGTTGTATATGGCATTGTATAGAGCACTTGGTGTGTTCGTGTATTCAGGATGGACAGAAACAAGGTATGATTCACGTCCTGAATATGTTTTGACGACACGGCTTCCAGTAACTTCTTGGTATGGATTGATATAGGCGCCAGGGGTTGACAGATCAGGGAGACTAGCTTGTACCTGGCTTGAACTTCCTGGGATTGCATCTGTATAAGCTGGCGGCTCATCACCTGGTTCATCCGTGTACGGCTCGACTGGCTGCTGATCGTGCAGACTAATCGCTGAACGTTTAGAGGCCAGGCCCCGTTTGCCGCCCGCAGTAGTAAAACCCATTGGTATAGATGGTTTCTTCTAGCGGTCCTTTAACAGTGCATAATATTCAAGGAGACGTCCTTGAACAAATGAAAGGGGAAAAGGAGGAAGAGGAACTCATCCGAAGGGAGAGTTCCTTTTATAGGTGTCAAATCCATGTAGCGGAGGGGATGTCTCAGGGCACAGTTCCAGGCACCAACGTCGGCGGTTGCCCCTTTACGGGCTCCGTCCGCCAATATTTCGACATGGGTGAAACTCCTCCAGGGTATGCTTTATCAATCTGTAATTGGAAGGCTACATTTGAGCCTCAATCCTTCAGCTTTCCTTCGTCTGCTTGTTGGGCGAGAGTTCGCCTATTTGACTTCTCGTATTTGAAGGAGGTTGCAAGCGAATTTCGATAAAACATAAATAAAGAGTGGAGCTGACTAAGCCGTTTAGAAGATTTTGTTGCTTTTTCTCGGAATTTGATATCCTCAAGACCTTTTAATTTATCAAGACTTGACTTTCAAAACGACCGCGAGCCAGAGCTGGTGGACGAGATGGGAGGAGACTAAAGGAAGGAGGAGGAAGACGAAGTCAGCTATCCGGCGTAAATGTCTGCTCAATTGACTGAACCATTGCCATTTACAGCCTCTAGTGACATCCGATCAATCCACCGAACACTGCATCTGCTCTACCACCACAACAAGAATCAGCATCGCTGCACGAAATGGTGGAAATGGCTGAATATGCTGAGGCGATGGACGTTGAATCTTGCGTGTGAAATCGAAAAAATTGAGAAGTTCGAGGATGTCCTGGGCGCAGATGGCAGTGACGAGCACCCTTTTGCTCCAGTGTGGAAGATAATGAGGTATCTTCACGATGAGCTCATTCCACGGTGTTATAGGTTAGTCGAATTCAGGAGCAGCATCCATCTTGAATGTTGATTCATGACTGACTTCTCTGGGCAGGGCGTTTTCTACTGTGGTTGCAGACGTACAGTTTTGTTCCTTAGGGATTGCTCTGCTAGCTACGCTTGCTGAGGTATTCAACGTCGTCCAGATTAATAAGGGCGAGCTGTCGAATATTGCTTCTGAGCTTGGAGACGAGAAGGGTCCGGAGACCATTCCCAGGTCGGCCAGTAACGTTACTGTGGATGAAGATTTTGGTGAGGTGATCAGACGGTCTGAGGTTGACTCTCATGTCAGAACGACAGTCGACACGGTTGTGTCTACAGACGGTGAAGCCGTAACGAAGAAAAAGAGGAAGTCATGCTTTGATAAGAGCATGAAACGAAAAGTTGACTATGATACCTCCATGACTGCCAGCTTGGGCGAGGCCGACAGCTCTAAGGAGAAAAAGAAGAAGAAGAAACGGAAAGTCAATGTGATAGACGATATATTTGCTGGCTTGTAATATGCAAAGAAAATTCTCATAAAGAATATTATATCTCTGAAAAGTAAACCTAGGAAGCAATTCTCACATCGAAAGGGGAAAACGTCTAATTGTATAACCATCGCAGCAAATGCTCTCCGAATAGAATATTAATGATAATATGTTGAGCCAGTGTCCATGCCATGCTGTAAAGAAACTTGGGGGAAAACACAGTCCAGATAAACAGATGTGTTCGAAGGGCAGTACAAGCTACCATTACAGCTAACAGGCTCGTAGAAACGAACAAGGTCAGGAGCTGGATATGCTTGTTTGGCTGGTTCCGCCGTGCAGAGCGAGTAATGCTCAACAAGTGGTGAGTAGCAGATACCCACCAGATAGGGCCAGCCCAGTTACTGACAAACGTCAGTATGCCTACTACGCCAACGTTATACCCACTCACGCCGTTGTAGGCATTAGACAAGTCGACCGAGGAGATAGCATTAGAGCCGCCGAGAGCGAAAAAGCTTGCGTACTGAAACAGGAGGGATGTGACAGTGATTTCTGTAGTAGACAGTGACATGGAGCTGAGGACCTGTTGCTGGATACGGAAGAGGGCAAACATAGGTATATTGGTTGCTCGAGATTGAGTGATGAGGAATAAACTGAGCAAAGTATGAAAGGTTCCTCGAATGTCTGGTTAATAAATGTTAGTACGGATATTTTTATCCCAGACAGGAACATTTATGGGTTTGATTTACCTCTCCTTGCACCATTTCGATTGCTGTTTCTGGTAGCCCTCAAGTATATCGCATACATGGAGCATATCAAGACTCCTATAAGAACAACCCGGGCCTGGAAAACAAGGGACAGTCCTCGTACACCTCTGATCAAGAATGGGAGGAAAGGGATATTCCGTATAAGCTCCGGTGCATCGGCATCTGTGAATACCACCTTGAATATGAACGAGAAACTAGTCAAAGGGAGATATAGTAGCGACAATAGCTTATTTGTCGGATCCACTATAGACGTGTTTGGCAGTAGCCTTTGATAGAGGTCGGTATATGTGAAGAGAATCAGTAGCCACATCACGTTTGGATGTTCCCTGAAGAAAGTGTTGGCAATATCTGGTTCTCCCGCAAGCTTTTGACCGGTCTGGTTCCAACGTCTCATAATTCGTGTCAACGTGGCAATGACAAATGCGCTAACATAGCCCGACTTGACTTTGTGGTTGTTGGAGCTTGCGGAACAAGCGATTAGTATTGAACACAATAATATTGGGAAAGGCCAGATTTAACGTACGATTTCCAGTAGAGGTAGAATATCCAGCCTGAAGCCATCCAGTACCAAAAATGCTGCTCTTCCTCAACGTAGCTACTTGCAAACATTAGGGCTCCGTATCCGAGAAGGACTAGGAACATGTATCCCACAGCTGCAGTCCCATTACGGCCCTTTTGCATGCATGCATAGAGAGACAGCATAAAGGCGATCCCCGAGAATGCGATGCCTTCATATAGTCTTGGCAGGTTGTAATTGCTTGCCGTGCTAGACATCATGATTTGTGCAGTACGTAGGAAGTCTATAAGGGATTGCTCTATGGCTGGGAAGAGAGTGGTATCTTCAACAGCCTGAGAAATCATTTGCTGTGCCCTCTGCCATTTGCATTCTAGTTCTGCTATCTCGGAGTTTGGGCTGCCGTCACAATGGCTCAACTGGGCAGTAGTAGAGTCGAACTTGTAGCCTGGATACGTTTGCTTGACGATTTTTATGATCTGTTGAGCATTTTCTAGGAGAAGTTGTAGGCGTTCCTCGCCTATGACGTCGTATTAGCCTTGATTTCTGAGTACGATGGACAAAGACGAAATAATTTGAGAATCGAACCTTTTTTCCATAACGGGAGAAACTGGGGGATGAAAACTCCGAGGTTGTTCAGGGGAACTGGAAAGCCGAGCAGACCACCCAGGGTAGGAGCTATATCCGATTGGTCTATTATGTCGTAAAAATCAAATTCCCCGGATGAAGACTTGAGGGGCGCCTTTACAAGTCCCATGTCTTGAAATTTAGGGGATATGAAGGTAAGAGCCGGGGAGGTCTCTCCTGCCGATGCACCGCCATGATTACCACCGTCGTTCATACCATGGTCACCGCATAGAACAAGAAGTGCGGAAGATAAATGGGCTTCCTTTTCCATGGAACTGTATATTTGTTTGACTATGAAATCCATCTCTTTCTGCTTTGGTATCATATGGGGGCTGCCACAGCGTTAGATCCCTTTCTGTGATAAATATTTAGTCCATATTCATGCACTCACCTTCTAGGGCCAGCTTTGTGGCCAATATGATCGAGGCCGAGATAATGCATTATCATGGCATTCCAGTCAGCATTACCCATTTCCTCGGGTATATGCCTGGTGACATTGTTGTCGACTTCAGTAAAATCCTTTGTCCAGGGTCAGTTGATATTGTTCCAACAAGAAGGAAGATTGGATATTCATACAGAGACAAAGAAGCTTGTAGTCCCATCATGTCTGTAGAACATGTCAGGAAACAGCTTCAGCCATGTGTCGTCGCCGTACATGACCAGTCGACCGCCCGGCTTAGCTTTCAGCTGGGCTAACCAGGTATCCTGGTGAGCGAGAGTCGAGGTGGTATCTGACTCTGCAAAGTTAAGGATCACATCAACAAACGATGGGACAGATCCTGTTGTAATTGCCTTTACCCGCGGCATGGTGATAGTTGGCGAGCTTGCATGAGCGGTGAATGGCACTGCTGCACCAGACTTGATCAATCTACCCACAAATTAGAATGGCCTGGTTTGATAATGCCCTATTAGGGCGTAGAATATCCATCTTTACTGACTTTTGGGTGAATTGGAATCCAGAGTGGTTTCCATACACAAAATCGCTGTACATGGGGGTTAGCTTGCGCGGGATATATGGATGGGACAACAAGAGGATTAACCCACCTTCGCAATGCATCTACCACCATGAAGATGACCCGGTCAAAGACGGGGGATGGCCGACTGCCATATTCACTTTCATCAAATGTTGCCAGCCCTGGTATGAATGGCTTGTACGGGAAGAAGCCGCTGGCGAAGAGGACCAGTGCCAGGGGAAAGAGAATAAAGGAGACCAGCGTGGCCGCGTTGGAAGTGATAAAGCGCATCCTTGAAAGAGAGGCTGTCTAAACGAGTGTCATTAACTAAGAACCATAACTCCTCCGTTGTCGTCTCCTACTCGCGGTCTATATCGTCTCCATCATCTTCGCCGTGGTAGATGTGTTTACTCCTTTGATGCCTTCGTCTTCCCTCAAGGTCTTGCTGCTGGCGCTGCGATAAGATAAGTTAACTAACTCAGGAAAAAAAGAAAAAAAAGGCCGTTCGTGCCTGCGCCCGCAGCTCTGATTAGCGATTGTTGAAGCAGCTAACTAAAACTAAAGTATTTCTGCGCCATGGATCAATTGACTAAAGGAGATGGCGGGTTCTACGTTGGCTAACAGATTGGAAAGATTGGGTTGTTTTAGAAGGTCAAGTTGGCAGCCGTAGAGTCTATATAGCATAGGATGGATGCCAACTTCTGATATCGTTCGTCTTATATAGTCGTTAGTTACAGAAGAAAAGACCAAAAGAAAAACCCATATCAATAACTGTTGGAACTCCGCTTAACTCCTAATCCGCTTTTTCATGTCGAGATGCAATACTGAAAATAGACTCCGCTCGCAGTCTAAACGGAAACCAGGCAGACAAACGTCCAGCCGAAAGATCATAAACATCATCGCTTCTTGTTCCCATTGAGTCTCTTCAATTTCCCCGGGTGAGGAGCAAACGTTATGGTGTTACGCGGTTTTCTGCGTGTGCGCTTTTCCACTCGGCCGGTCTTGCGAGAAATTCCGCCCTCGATCTTGAGAGGGGTGGGCTCGTCATCTATCGTAGTTATATAGTATTAGAGCAGGTTACAAATGTAGCCTGATGGCCACAGAGACTGAGGTAAAAGTGAAAGAAAAGTGAAGAGTATGTACGATGTTGACTCGGGCAGTCGTTACCTTTCACTATATCAGTTTTGGACTTCTCTGCGGTAGCATCTAAGAGACGAGTCTATTAGTATCGACGATATAGCCTCTGGCAGCATCCATCTCAGAGCTACACACCTGCATTACTCGGGTCTGCATCTGTCATATCCGCATCCTTCTTGGAGGTTCCTGCGAGCTCTTGCAGCTTAGCAGAGAGGCGCTCTGTTCTCGCATCTGCTACCGGCCCAAAGACTTTCTCGCGCAACAGGGCCTTGTTGTGCTTCTTGACACTCGATCTGAGTCCCTTCGCCATGGCTCCTCAGGTGTAGTTAATCCGAGCTCAAATGTACAGTAAAAGAGTATTCCAGCTGGTCTATTAAAAATATCAACCTCGCTGCCTTTGCTTTGTTTCTGCTTTCACCACTAAAAAAAAAAAAAAAAAAAACTCGACCTTGCTTACATCATCATGGGCAAGCTTACTAAGTCATCGTCCTATCCGCAGCTTTCTTTTTTAGATCCGATCGTGGGCGAGAACAGAGGCAGCAGAAAGAAACACCCAGACGCTGCGACGGTGACCCTCGAACGGAGGACTGGAGCGAGCGCACAAACAGTCGCCGGAGCTGACATAACATATACCATGGTAGAACTGCTCCAGGCTTGACCAGTCGCCCCTCGAGAACCCCGAACACCTCACCCACAGCCCGTCGTTCAGGCCAGGAGACCAGAGAGCCTCGAGAACCACCAGTGAGCGGCCAAGATGGCGCCTCCGGCGCTGAACCCAGAGGTCGAGCGTGTCAGGGAGACGCTGTATAAGCTTATCATCACCCAGTTGAAGGCGATCCTCAAGAGCGAGGGCCTACCGGTCTCGGGGGTCAAGCTAACACTCCAGGCGAGGCTTATAGGCCGTAAGTCCTCCCGATAACTACCAAATATATACATGATACGTTTCGTTTAGTAACGCATATTCCTCGCTACAGGCCTCAACTACTATGCGTACGGCGAGTGGGCGAACCAGGACCGGCTGAATAGTCTCATTGCACGGATCTACGCAGTCGCTCGGGGTCAGCCGTCACCTCCACCCTTGACTCCATTATCACCGCATTACCCTCCGGCTCCCCAGCCGCAGTCTTCGCATGCATTACCACCATACCGGACAACAGTCCCCCTTCCTCCTCCAAGTCCTATGGGTACGTCGATGTCGACCCCTTTATAACAAGGCCCTCTTTTCCTGGCTGATGGAGTTATATAGGCCGCTTGACCTTCAAGAACAGCCCGTTTTATACCATTCTAGAACCTTTGACTTCGGTTATGGAATGTCAAGGTACGATACGACAACACAATGCCCGTAAAACTATACGCTACAGCTTAAGACAACCAATGTCTGACTTAATCCTAAAGCTCGAGATTCCTCTCGAGATACAGTTTGCTTGAGAGTGATTCTCACCTCTGAAACTGCCTCACGGCTTTTGTCGGATCCAAACCTCCGGATCATGGTTTATGGCGCTGCAGATAATGGCCTTACGCATTATTCTCCGAGTGATATTGCTTTTCCACATCAAGTGGAACTCAAAGTCAATCATGACGATGTCAAGGCAAACCTACGCGGTCTAAAAAACAAGCCAGGTACAACCAGACCCGCTGATATAACGAACTTCATCCGGAAGAAAGTAGGCTATGTGAACACTGTGACGATGACATACGCTCTGACCCAGAAGGTTGTTCCCTACTCTTCCCATGCAAATCGCAGTCAAATAGCTAACATAAACACAAGAAATTCTTCATTGTCGTTAACCTCGTGCAAAAGCATCCTGTGGAAGAATTGGTTACCCAGCTCCAGGTCAGAAAAACAATCTCTGCTGAGCAAGTGGTCAGGGAGAGTAAGTTTTACCCAAGTGGTTTGTTTACCTCTCAAACTTTGCGGCCAAAATCTTACAACGGTTTATAGTACAGACCAATGCCCAGGATGCGGATATTGTGACAACGTCAGCCGTAATGTCACTAAAATGTCCGCTCTCAACTCTCCGGATTTCGGTTCCATGTCGCACCTCACTTTGCACACATAACCAGTGTTTCGATGCAACATCTTTCCTTCAACTGCAGGAACAGGCGCCAACGTGGAGTTGTCCTATCTGCTATAAAGCAACCAGCTTTGAAGCTTTACAGGTAGACCAGTAAGTCTTCAACAACCCTGAGCATTTCAGCATCTAGCAACTAACATGTCCTAGGTATGTTGACAACATACTACGTGCAACGCCGCAGTCAGTTGATCAAGTGACAATTGAGCAGAACGGGGAGTGGTCAAACCCGAATGATGTCCCTGAAGCCGCACCGGATGGTAATGGTGTTGAAAATGGGGACAATGATGACCTTGACCTAGTAGAGGTAGACAGCTGTGGCGTGCCAACTGTCAAGAGGGAATTTGACTCCCAGTCCTATATAAATCACACAACTCCCACTCCATCCAGGGAAGCCTCCTCGGTTGCATCAGCTCCTCGACCCTCAACCGGTAAAAGGGCCATTAGTCAAGTCATTGATTTGACTGGCAGTGATGACGAGGAGCCCCCTCGTCCCGCTAAACGGCTCGCATTCCACTTACCAAATGGAACTCATCAGCAACCTTTCGACCCGCTTAGGCTCTCCGCTTCGAATTCGCCTGTTCCAGGTTCATATCATTACGACAGATAGAGAACCTCCAGGGGCTCAATATTTTTTTTTTTTTTTTTTTTTTTTTGGCCACAGATAAAAGTCGTTTCCGCATCTTCAGGAAGCAGCTTGCTTGTTTTCTCTCATAGTTATTTCTGACCCCCTTTTTTCCCTTTTTCCTATTAGATCATTTGAGGAGTTTGCCTATTCTCATTTATTCTGCGGGTTTATACCAATCGTCATCATTTATGGGCCGAGGATGGGAAACGGACAAACGGGGCATAACGGAGGCGTGGAGTTTTTCGACGTATTTTTCCCCTCTTTCTTTCTTTCTTTCTTTCTTTCTTTTTACAGTACTTCCATCTTTGTCTTCATCAGGATAGGAACTAGGGTGGACTGCTTGTCAATAGGTTTAAAGACTACCACGGCATCTATCAGCGTCATTGAATACGAACAATTTTCTACGGCACAATTGGTCTACACAGCTGGAGCAAAGGGAACGCTGATAGCTAGACTGAGGAAAGAAGTGACTATTATTTGTATTAAATGGCATAAGATAGATAACCAAGTTCTAAATGATTGATTCCCTATTTCCCAAATGAAATATAGTACATGGCTGCCCAAGTTTTAAAGCATGTACCGCACAAACGAGCAAAAACCGAAGCCGCACACATGTCCTCCGTATAAACAAACACAATATATTCCATGAACCAAATCGCCGTTCATTAAAATTATCACCGCGTCAAATGCTCGTCAAATTCTTTTAGTTCGCTGCCATCACCATGGTAGCCAATGGAGTTCCGATTGTCATCGATGACTCGGCCATATTCAAGAAGAAGCCGGTACATATATGCTTCAATATCTTCATTCCGGAGAACTTTCTCAGCCCATTCACGACCTTGCCTGGCCAAAGTCTGTGCAGTTTTATCATGACGAGCAACATGGGGGTTGCTAGAGGTAGTATTATTCGTCCCTGTCCCGATGAAATAAGTCATAAGGGCATAGAAGTCATCGTATCGGTTGTCTAAGGGCACGAAATGTCTCCATGCAAAGAGGCGCGAGTCGTGCCATTCACGGAATATGGTGGCTTTTATACCTAGGGACTTGCTAAGGAGGAACGCTCGCCATCGGCCAGAGAAACTGTGTCCGTCTATATCCACCAGGTATTTGTTCACGAACTGATGCGAAAGTGGTATCTTCTCCTTGTACGTGTAGGTGTCATTGTAGAATTCGCAATTGGCTGGCATACAAGCCATGGGGTCCGTGAAGCCGAAATCAAAATGCTCGTTGGCGAAATCAGTTGGTTGGAAATTCGACGACGCGGAATCACCAGAGCTCAAGGATTGGTCGTTGCATGGCAAGACTCGCTCTGTTTTGCCGATGAGTTTTGTCCCATTCATCTTGAACTCCAGCCGTTGACGATGCATTCGAGACCAATTATCAGCAGTTTGGATACCGCCAGAGGTAGCTCCCCTCCAGAAGAGTGTCTCGTTTTTCATCTTCCAGTCAATGTCTTCAACGCCATTGTAGGTATATCGTTCATCATCCTTCCAGTACATATTTGCCGGGAAGAGGATATCATTATTGACGTTCACCTTACATTCGCTAAATATCGGTATAAGAGCATCTGAGTGACTGATACTCGACGATGAAAATAGGAATCCATGGAGGTCTTTTATGGCTGGCCCGACAACGCATAGATCACTGGACGTGTTGAAATTCGACACAAGGCCAGCACCGGGTATTTTGTAACGGCCATCAGCCTCTTGAATACTCAGGATTGGATTCCGAGCTGGAGATTCAGGAGGGCAGGCAGTCGCCGCAATCTCCATGTACTGTTTGGAAGGGATCCCGGCCCATTTGACCTTGTCCTCCTCTGTCACGTTGTTTATGCCCGTCAGCGAGAAAAATCCTTCCATATTCTTTGTAAACGAATCGGTGGCATCAGGAGGAGTAGCACGGGACGCTATCTCCTTGCTGAGCATGGCCTGCATGTCCTCCCACTTAGTTACAAGTCGAGGTTGGTCCAGCGTATTCATGACAATGTCCATGTCCGGTAATTTCTGCGCAAACCGTGCAACTAGCGACTTCAGAGTATCTATCCGCCATCCATCGCCAGTGATGTTCGCAATAGTCCCGTCCCTTATGTGGATCGCCGCGATCGAGTTTCCGCTGTGATCCTGGCAAGCTGCAGCTACTCTCCGCCGGATGGTTTTTGGCTCTGCTGACCAGAATGGCCGGAGGTCGTCGTTTATCTGATCGAAGTCGTCCACATTTCGGACATCGTTCTCCCGGGCAAACATATACCACTGCGTATAGTCCGTAAATCAGTTATATGCTCTTTTTTCCCCCGAAGGGGTCTAGTGTAGGGGGCCGAAGAGGAGAATCGGCAGTGGCATGAAGCCCGCGCAAAGTACAAAGACAGTGAAACGCATAGTTATACAAAGCGAGACTCACCTCCTTAAATCCAGGCGGCGGATGGCGACCATACCGCACCCGATACTCGACAACAGCGTCCCTGAAGGTCAGCGACCGGGCAGAGTCGTACTTGCGCCATGCATTGTCCGCCTTGTCCAACAATGCCTTTATTGGATCATTGCCCATGCAAATCTCTTCGATCTCCTCAGGTTCTTCATGCACAGTACCGCCATGTTTAGGTACAACACCCAGCCTGTGTCGGTATACGGTACCAAAGTAATATATGAATAGCAGGACGAATGCGCCGCTGGTGAGAAGCAGCAGCCGTCGGTGGAAAGAATGCGAGACCGGCATGGTAGTCAGTGATGTCGACAAAGCGGCCCTGTCGCAGGCCTGAGGTTGTGCTTATAGAATTCTCATCTCATCAGTCGAATCCGGGCCGTGCAAGGCTCTCCTGAGGCCCCTTTGAACGATATATGCTGATCCAAAGATTCTCCAGAGCCAAGGGGTTTGCAGATATACGAGACTTCATCCATTGAAATAAAATGTACGCCCCAGCCTGCCGCTCCACCAATCCCGGATTACCGTTGCTTATGTGTGCGTTCTAGGTCCATTTTGAGGCCTTCCTAGTGGTTTACGGGGTTGGGATTAACCCACTTATAAATCCTATTTTCTGGGGCGAGCCACGGTGGCTCACTTCTGACGGGCGATTTTTAAGGAGTAACTCATTATTAGTTAGTAGCCAGTATAGAAGGAATAGCCTCCAAGGGCCGCTGAGGTCTGCCTGCGTAGATCGTCCGTGCCTCTAATCAGTGCCATTACCAGCCACATGCTGCCTACTACTCATGAAAATGATACATGATTGTGCTGTTTCATACTCCATACTTCAACCTACCTAGGGCGCATTGTAGGACCGAAGCTAGTACTCCGTAGACGTATGGGCTTTTGCCATGTGAAAGGATGTCAGGAGGGCGTGGTTCAAAGGCAGGGCCTATATAATGAGCTGAGCCGAAGCTCTTGAAGACAATCTGCTGCCATCATCTGCAGTGACATGTTTCAGTCCCATAGCTTGCGGCTGCATATCCGCACATAATGGTATCCAGACATGTGTAGCTAGGTACTTCAATGCATATCGTCTTATCTGAAGCTGAGCTATTCAAGTGCTAGTGATATTTTGGTTAGTTATGCAAGTAGGACGACGTGTTTCGAGTACTTTGTTTGGCACTTAAAGTATCTCAAAAGCCGAAGACTGACCCTTGATTAGGCAACAGTGACCCTCCAGCGCCGGGAAGCGTCTCACAGCCAACAATCCTCTACCAATAACTAGATAATAGAATAGGTGGACACGCACAGTTGTATTGCTGAACGTTGAATTCTTCCAAGAAGGTCGAGAGAGAGATGGTGATTACGTAATACATAGTTGTAAGTTAGTCGAGCTTGAGCAACACCAACAACGGCCAGGAAAGACAAAGATCAATCGAAACTATCACATAAATCTATTCAATTTTAATATCTTATAGTCAAGCTTACCCTTCGATCGACTCCATCCGCAAGGGCCGACGGAATCAGACCCCGTTACCACCTACCCACAAGCTAAGGCGAACCGCAGCAATGCCCTTCGACACACCTACACCCCCCTTCAGCGCTTCCGACCCTCACGCCCGTTTCCTAAACGCATCATGCCTGGATCTACTATTAATCGAACTTGTACCTATGGCGGAACGAATAGTACAAGAACTCGAGCTCGGAGAAAAGGACTCCCCAGTCAAGCAAGGCGAGGCACTAGATATAAAAAATAAGGAAAGAGAGAAAGAAAAAGAGAAGGACAGCAAGTCATCTGTGGCCGTTATGGATGACGAAGAGTATCGCGAGTCTATATATTTTAGACTAGAGTCATTGGGATATAGAGTCGGTCTGGGGTTGGGAGAAAGGTAATCCTTATCACAACCGCTACCGGTATACCCATATGAGAGCACAGGAAGAGGCTGACGTATACCACTTTTCTTTACAGATTCTCCAGGGATAGACCCCGGTTTGCTGATAATCTCGATGTGATTAAATTTTTATGTAAAGATCTTTGGACAATTTTGTTCAGGAAACAGGTGGATAACCTGAAGACAAATCATAGGGTGTGTTTTCATATCTAAGGCATACCATACCTATATCAATTGTCCCTTAGCTAACCGGAATTGACACAGGGAGTATATGTTTTAACCGATAATGCTTTCCGGCCATTTATCCGCATGAGCATGTCTGTTAGAAGTGAGGCAGTTATGCGTGCACAGACAGTACGGGATACCTCACTTAAAAGCCCCCGTTTTACCCTTTCGTTAATTGATGCAAGCTAACGTCGACTGAAGTATCTTTGGTTCCCTTGCGGTATAATCCGCGGCACCCTTGCAAGCGTGGGGATTGAGGCTACGGTCCAGGCTGAAAGCTCAGATCTCCCGCTAGCTACCTTTCAGATCAAGACTATCAATAGCACAGTTACTGCCAATGCTGGTGGCTCTGGTACACCGGTAGTAACTTGACGGGTTTATGCTAGTAAATGCATTTGCTTATATACCTACCAGGCAAGGCGTATCTCTCGTGTATTTGTTTCGTTATCTTCTCTATGCTGTACAGATACCCCTACAATATACTATTTTTCCTTGGTGTTCTCCTTTTGACCTGAAAATTAGTCTCATTCACCTCGAATGGCAGAGAGTTACAGACAGATGAAGTAGGGGAATGCTAGAAGGTGTAACCCTATTTTTATTCATTTGTTTGTTCTCATCTAAAAACTGTTCGTTCCTCAAACTCAGGAGAAATGTGACGGTAACATTTTTCTGTTCTGGCTAGGGAGAAGGGATATAATAACATAAAAGAATGGGAGGTATGGATGGGCAAACTAATTTTTGCAATCTCCTAGCAGCGAACGCGTCCTTGCCATCGTTCTTGAGAATGAATGAAAAGAAAACCAGTGCTTCTTCAACCATTCAGAGCTTATGTATGTATTCTCCTGACCTACAGCCTATATGCTCAGAAACAGGATGTTTGGTTAGTAATAATTCGCCATTAGGTTGAGCCGTGATCGAATGAAAAATGCAACCCGTGAAGGCCACTATAAAACGGATTGATGGGAAGAAGCAACAGGCGACCAAGGATGATCCGATAAACACGACACCAGAGGATGGAAGGCAGACGCTTCGGGGGCAGCTGGAAGTGAGGTGGGTGTTTTTACTTTTGTGGAGGGTTCTGAACAAAGCTGATTCCCTTAGCAATGTTGCCTTGGAGGCCGGACTTGCAGACCTCAAGGAGGGCCTTCTCCCTCTCGTTGACGTTGGGAAGGATGTTGACGATGTTCTCAGCACCAGATGGCTGTATCAGATTGTTAGCTATAGCGCTGGAAAGAGCTTTAAAGGGATTCCAAGCATGGATATACGCACTCCGAGTTCAACTGGCATGGAGAAATACTCAAGACCGGTCTCCTTAGCGACGACATCGCCGCCGTTGATGCCGCTAAGGTGAACAAAAGTAGGCTCAACAATACCCTTCTCACCCTTGGCAGCCTTCATGACGCTCAAAGCAAAGCTGCAATTACCGTGTCAGTCGGCTTGAATCTATAATGGTGCCTGGAAGCGAAAAAGAAGGGAATGGGCTTTACCGGTAACCAGCATAAGCCATAGACAAGGTGGCAGAGCCAGCACTGTCTTTGGCCTTAACAACCTCGTCACCACCAAACTGGACACCTGCCGTGATGAACCCGCGTTAACGCTGAAATATAGGCAACTAGAGAAGGAAAGTGAGTGCCATTTGTGTACTCACGTTTAATGATCTCGGCGTACTCGCTCTCTGGGATATCAGCAACTGGCTTAGCTAAGCTGTAAACTGGGACAATAGTCTCGCCAGAGTGTCCTCCAATAACGTGGATGGTAGCATCAGATGGGTTCTTCTCCCCAGTGTATTTCTGGGCGAAGGTTTCTGCGCGGAGGATGTCAAGGGTAGTGACACCGAAAAGACGCTTGGCATCGAAGACGCCAGCCTTCTTGAGCACCTCAGCAGCAATCGGGACGGTAGAGTTGACTGGGTTGGAGATAATGAGGACAAACGCCTTGGGGCAGAACTCAGCAACTCCATGGACGAGGTCTCTCACAATGCCAGCATTGACGGTGAAGAGGTCATCACGGGTCATTCCAGGCTTGCCTTTTGCCAGATTATTAGCAACAAATGCAAGACGAAACAAACGCAAAAAAGGGGGGGGGGGGGGGAGGGAGAGTGTCAGGATGTTTGGGATTACGTACGAGGAATTCCAGCTGGAATGAGGACGAGTTCACAGCCTGTGAGGGCATTTTTCAGACCTTCATCCTTTGGCAAGTAGCCGGAGGTTTTCTTATAACGACGCAAGTTAGTCTAGAGAAGCCATAGATGCCACTAATTCATACCAGGAGGCAACTTACGGCGGCAGTAGAGATGTGAGAGAGATCGGCAGTAACACCGGGACTGTTAACGACATCATAAAGAACAAGCTCGTCGACGAGAGGACAGATCTTCAACAGAAGAGATAGAGGCTGTATATCCCGAGGGTTCACCTGGTCAGCGCACTCGCCCCCACTCCAAGGCAAACAGGAGCCTCCCATCCAGCGGGACTACCAACCTGGCCAATGCCGCCAGAAGCACCGAGAACAGCTATTCAGCATAAAATACATGGTTAGAAACACCTTTAATGACATGGTTATACTCTCTGAAGCATTGGGTCAGGAACTGGAATCTCACCTGCTTTAACCATGGTTGCTTGGACGGAAGCGGGGAACTATGACGAGCAAGCTGCAAAGAACAATTAGCATGTAGAAAGGCAGGCAGTTAGGCCCAACACACACTCACGAGATGAAGCTAGTCGTGGAGCTGGAGAGTTTGAAGTTGAAGAAGAGAATGAAGCTGGAGTTGGAGTTGAAGTTGAAGTTGGAGGAGAAGAAGAAGAAGAAGAAGAGAAAAGGTCTCAAGTTTCCTTTTGCGGAGTTTATCAGCCCGCGGCTAAAGTCACATGCAGCTGACTCAGCCGATAATGGAGTTTCTTTATCTCGTTTCCTTCTCCAGCTTCAACTTCCAGCTTTTTTGCTTCTTCTTCCACTGCCCTGCCTACCTTTGCAGATGCCTTGCTCCGTCTGCCGGGACGCTGCCTTCTGCTCACCCGACGCCTCTGCTGCTCAGCTGCGCGAAGCCATGGGCGGCTTGCAAGGAGCTCTGCACACCTACCCAATCGCCATCACGTGAAGCCAGGTTTCGTCCCTCAGGTTCAGTTGCTGTACATCCAGCTTGGCGGGTTGGGATGCCTTTCTCTGGCAGCTGTAGCGATATCTAGTCAAGAAGACGGCTTCTCGGGCAGCGGCGCCAGTCCCTCCGCCAGAAAGAAGTCGGACACTCTCCAGCTTCTTTGAATATCATCGTCATCATCGTCGATGGGCTCGACGTTGGATGCATGCTAGGCCCCACTCTCGAGCTCCAGGAACGCGGCGCGGGAAAGCTTGAATCGAAGCCATAGAAAAAAGCAATTGTCCGCATAGTCGACCTCTCCCCCATCGACTAGCACACCGTATTGCCCTCTAGCCACGTCTCTAGAGAGCTGTTTATCGAGAAAGATAGATAATACCATATTGTTAACCGTCTTGCGATGACTGAGGTGCCTTCATTCGTCTTTCAGGAACTCTACCGAGGCATAAGCAGACGGTCGTCAATCCACCCCGACACGGAACGAATCGTTACGGATTTTTCCGATCCCTCTTTGACGGAGGCAGGGCGAGGGCGATTCTATGGAGTACGCCACTTTACCATGCATGACTAGGCTTCTCGAAGGTACAGTGGGGGTTCAGCGAGCGACGAGAGTAGCTTTAACCTGACCCTGCTCTCACGGAAACCGTCCGATAGTGTTTAGTGTGCGAGCGGCGAGGCCAGGAGTAAATATAGACGTCATCATTGGGCAGTGTTGACTTCGAGTTAAGCCTGCAGATAATCCAAAGATAATTATAGAAAAAGTCATGACATATTGCAATTCCACAAGGTCATGAATACAAACAGGGTGTAAAGTGGAAAAGAACTCTCATCATATGGTATCAATACGCAGCCATGATTCGTATTTATTTTTTGACTTAATTATGTCATGCCCCTGACTATGGAAGTATAGCTAGGGCCGGCTGGGAGACAGTTGTAAAACGATATCTCCAGAGTTCGCAGCAACACACTTCCAGCTTCCCTCATCTCCCAACTTTCACCAACACATCTAAGCATCCTTTTCAGCAGCGGCCTTTCGGGCCTTGGCACCTCTAAGCTTCTTCTCAGGGCTGTCCTTTTTTGGTCGTTGGGATAGTCGGATAGCACTGGCACGGGAAACGGCCTCAGCGCGGAGGTCGGCTCGGTATCCACCGCTTACAGCTCGGCTGGCAACAGCCTTGTATACCCTAGACAGAAACATATATATTTAGCAGGATGCTCCGTAAAAGTAGACTCTACCTTCTCTCTCTTGAACTACCTCCATAGAGTATAGAAGATAGGCAGCTGATGCAGAATTTCGGGGCTTATCCTTACTTGCGGTTGGAGGAGCCAGAGCCGTGGGTGGCAGTGTAGGTGTTGGAACCTGGCTTGTTGTAGTTGTTTGGTCTCTTGGAGATGACGGTGACACCACCGTTCTCAGCACCTTGGACACCGATAGCCTAATATAACCAGCAAAATTCCCCGTCAGAAGATTGTAATCAATCCATCGATGTTTGTTCTGCGTTGCAGGGCCCTTCCTAAATCCCTCCTTTTCCTCCTCCGTCTTAAATTTCTTGGTTTCATTCCTTCTGTGGCGCAAAGAAATAATATCACTAGGATGTGAGTGGGCGAAATACCTTGGAGTTGACAAAACCAGCAAACTATAGCAGAAACAGCCTGTCAGCATAGCCATTCTGATTATATCCATATATGCACACCTTCTAGAGAATAACCAACCTTTCTGGAGTGCTTGTTGACCAAGTTCAATGGGTCACGGGAGAACTGAACACCACCAGCACATTTCCGCTTGACCAGGAAAGCGTTCTGGGTTCCTAATTATTCGAAAAATAAAACCACTCTTATCAGCTTCACCCGTACGTATAACTGGGCGCGTCTTCAGTCGCAACACATTTGCCTATTGCAGCAAATTCAAAGTCTAGATAAGAGACGGGGGTAGGAATTCGTACTGGCAATGGCCCAGACCAAGTCGTCAGACACGTTAGGACGGGCGGAGGTGGCCATGGCGTCTAGGGAAGAAGAAACAGGAGGTTTGGTGAAGGGAGACGGAGGGTTTGGTTGTTGGTTGTTTGCCTGAACTTGATATCCCTTTCTTCCCTTTCTTCTGCTCTCAATTTGCGACTAATTTTTCTTGTGTGTTTTTTCTAACCGCCCAGCCAAAATGGTCTTGGCACGCGGCTAAACTTCCTCTTCAGGACGTTCTCGCTAGCTTGGCCCGATTTAGACTAGAGAATGACTCATTCATTAGTAATAATAAACCACGTGTTTAGTTATGTAATCTCTCCAGGCTAGACGCTGACCTTGATAGTCAAAGAGAAGAAAAGAGACGATGGAGAAGATATAAACGACAACAACAATCATATCAAGCAAGTGAAAGAAATATCGAGGGGGCAGCGCCACTCTTACACTCGTTCTTCTCTGCTCTATACTGGTCTACCTCTCTATAGTAGACCGTGCTCTGCTGCAGCCACCTAAGGACCCTCAAAACAGACTTAGCCTTTCTTACCCACGGCCTGACGCAAGATCCCTGATCTGCCTAATATATCGGCGTCATGGGCTACTTTTTCTATTCTCTCACCTTTTTCGCCTTTTTAGCTGTCGCAGGTAAGATGAAGACGCTTTCTATTTAACGTCTGCTCCCAACCTTTTGCTTTATATCTCTTGGAAGCGGCCAGAGTTGACCTCAATGCTAATACTACCTTGTACAGCGGCCTACTTTACCCGTGAACGCTGGCTTCCTCATCTACCCGTACCGGGCTACCTCTATACCAAACTACCTACAAGTTTCCGAGGCGATGCTGAAGCAGGCTTGTCCTCTGCTGACTTTAACCTCGCGGACAACATTATGGAAGGAGACTCGCGTGCTGGCCTAGATAAGCGCGGCAAGTCAGAGGTTCTCCGGATAATGAGAAGTAAAAAGGTCGATTTCAATGAAGCAAGGCGGATATATACTGAACAACGATTTGCAATGAATAATATCGGCCCCGATGGGAGACCGCGGGATCCGAAATTTGTGTCATTCTCATGACGGGCGGGCTATTGTTGAATAATTTGCGCAAGCCCTCGGGGAAATAATACCTTTGCCTTCCCTAAACCCTCGTTTATAATCATTTCTTTAATTTCCTTCGGAACGGAGCACAGGAGCACGGTGTTTTGCATTTCGTTCTAATTTCCTACTTTGATTTCACTTGCATGTCCTATGGATACGCAGCGGCTATCCATTACTTCTCTTCACTGTTCCTGACCGGACCTATCTCTTTGGTCTATTGTATTCCAGCGTTGATCGTTTGTATCATTTCTCTTTCGTTTGTTTTTCCGCCGATACCGTGTTAATAGCCTTCCTTCATATATTTCACTTGCAATATTTTGCGTATAGCCACAAAGAGAAGGCTTGACACACTCTCTCTATTCTACCCACAGACACAGCTTTGGATACAGCGAATGGAGAGCCTAAACCTTAGATAAGCCTCAAAGGCAAGAGGCGTAGCTGGGACGCTTTCCGTGTGTAAAGGTGCTTCGGAGGTTGTAGAGTTCCTCCCATGAGGTATAATTCCTTTACAGCTTCTTGAATTATTTGCAAATTCAACGGCCACGACCATAACCTTGTTGCTGGAACCCAGGCGGGAGTTGTCCTGGCGGACCACCAGGACCGGGAGGACCTCCTACTGGTGGTGGAGCAAAACCCGCAGGGGAAGGCTGGCCAAATCGAGGCGCCTGGGCGGGAAAGCCTGCGTGAGGTCCGCCATACCCAGCTTGCGATGGCGGGGGACGAGCAGGAAGTCCGGCAGGAGGCGTAACAAGCGGCTGAGGAGGATGAGTTGGTGGGTGAGGTGTGTGAGGTGTATGCGGCGCCCGATGGTGTGGGAGTGGACCGGCCATGTTTATATTAGGATATCCGCCGTTCATAACGGGAGGCATGCCTCTGCCTGCGCCGAAGTCCGGTGGTACTGGCCCAACATTGATCGGCGGTCGTTGTTGTTCGGCATCCATCCCCGCTGCCACCGGCACGGCAGAAGGCACGTTCTGCACACCGGCATTTATAGCACCACCCGGACCAGTGGGCGCACCACCGGCGAATTGAGGCGGTATTGGTTGTTGTGGCTGTGGTTGGACATTGTGTTTCCGGGCCTGGGCGGCAAGCATTCTCTCCGCTTGGTCACCGTGTCTCTCACCCTTACCGTCTTTCTTGTAGGCATATTGCACAGATATCTCTTTGTTCATAAGGTACTGTCCGTTCATATTGGCAATAGCGTCATCTGAAGCTTCAAAGTTTGAAAACGATATGAATCCATAACCCTTGGACAAGTTAGAATCATCTCGAGCAACCTAGAGCCCACATGATTAATACAGGTTTACATGAAGATCTGTTATACAGCGAAAAACTAACCTTAGGGAGCGATATCAAAGACCCAAATCGACTAAAGGTATCATATAGCACTTGCTCTGTAACCATGGGATCCAGATTGCCAACGAATAGCTCTGCGCCAACTTCGACAGCTTTCTGCTTATCGGCCGACGCCTTATTGACTCGAATGGGCTTCCCGTACAGACGAACTTGGTTCATAATCCTGGACGCATATTCTGCATCTTCTTCACTGTTAAACTCGACGAAGCCGTAGCCCTGGTGTGTTTGAGTGACGCGGTCTTTCGGGAGGTGTACGTTAACAATCCGACCAGCCTGGAGCATCAGCTCCCATACCAGCTTATCTGTAACCCGCTCATCGAGGTTACCAATATACACGGTAGCCTCCTTATCTTGTTCCCTAAGACACCTCGTAGTTAGCTGTCTGTCTAAACCGCGCCCAAGCAAAAATACTCCTTACCAATGCCTTGCGCCAGACATGACTGCCACTTAAATTGGCAAATACGCAAGGTGAAAGTTTGTATAAAACGCGCGACAGCTGCACGGCTCCCCTTGCCTCCTATTGCCGAGTAATGTGTCGGTTGTTCAAATATTATTTGGAGGTTGCAAGCAAAGGCAGAAAAAAGAACAAAGTTGAACGCCAAGAAAAGAAGCTAGTTAAGTAATTTTTTTTTTCCAGGCCTTTCAAATCTCTCGATGCTTCAGAGACGCAGAAAAAGGACGAATTTCTGTATTTCAATCAAATAAAACAAGCAACCCTACTGAAGCCTTACTTTGCACAGTTTGATTATAATAACATCAAAAGACAAGATGATACAGTTTTCGGAAGAGACAAAGGTAAAACACCTCTCATTGCGGCTGGTTTAGCATGGTCTGACACGAGTTATAGGAGCGCATCTCCAAGGTCATCGATATTTCACGGGTTGCTATTCACTAGTACGTGGAAAATATGCTTCTTATGACATCCTCAACGTGTCATTACTGGCTGGTTCTTTTGAGACTGCGATCCAGAGGGCTAATCTCTGCCGTCTGATGGCTGTACAGTGGATATCTTCCATTGATTGTCTACCTTGGTAAGCGACGAGCAGGCTAATATCCGAATGCTAAAACAGTATCAAATGGCTAACGTCTCACCAGGATACACATACAGTGAGCCACGACCGGCTCTTCTCAAGTAGGATATTGAGCTCCTAGTTACTTTTAACCTCTCAAACTTACACGACGCCTATTAGACTCCTCTCTCCTCTCGCATAAACCTCTACGACGAATATTTTAGGAACGGCATGGAAAGGCGTACGACTATGTGGAGGATGGCGGTGTTTTATACGAACGACTGGAAATAATACATTTTCGACAACACAGGCTTGAGGCCGTGTGCAAACTCGATTCTTTTCCTCTCAATTGACCGGCCAGTCTTCCTACTCGGACTGAAACCATGCTGCAATTCTGCCGTATCTACTTTTACGACTACTGTGGGGTTTGATTACCGTCTCTTCTACTGCGGAATACCTCTGTTTCCTTTCTTACTGTATTACTATAGTTTCTCAATCGTGCACAGCATTTTAATGTCCACCCCAGTCACATCCCGTCAAGATCAACGAAGGCACCAAATTAAATAGAGCGCCAGTCATTCCCTGGCCTTCGAATACCTGTACTTTGAACTACTATTGGTTATGAATGGGTTTTCCTGTGTACATCCGACGATCCGGTGTTCCCAAATGTTCGTAGAATCTCGGTGTATGAGGACCAGGGGACATACAACTATCTGAATACATCCTCGATGTCTCATTGACAACTTTTTCAGTCAGGGAACAGGGAACCTTTAGGTAATAAAGCTGGAATAAACAACCGAAAAATATCTTCGGCCAAAAGAGCTCAGCCACTCGGCAAAAGAGAAAAAAAGAAAACCCTTCAATTAGTTAACAGGTTATCAATCTCTGCTTCAAGATGACAACGACACTGAACTGTCACAGTCTATCACAACGATAACCGGAAGAATATCAAGAATCTCCCAGCTACAAGGGTTCATGAATGACAAAAATGGTCTTTCCCCGTCGTTGGTCGAAACGATAGCTGGATTTACTGCCGGCGTTTGCTCAACTCTCGTCGTCCATCCGCTTGATATTGTCAAGACACGGCTCCAAGGTATGGAATGTCAACCCCATTACTGAAGACTCCAGTGCTAACATTGCTTCACTCATTCAATTGTAGTGGACCGGTTTTCTTCCTCGAGGATTGGCAGCTCGCTCCGCATCATCCGTGGAATTTCACGCAATGAAGGTGGAATACAGGCATTCTATCGAGGGCTCACACCCAACCTTGTCGGAAACTCCGTGAGTTGGGGACTATATTTCCTATGGTACGGCGAGATTAAGGAGCTTTTAAGCGTTTCTCGTGGGTCTGGTGGTCTTACTTCGTTGGATTATTTCGTGGCATCTGGGACATCTGGTATGTTGAGATAACATACGGTCCTATGGCCTGCGTATACACTAACATATATATCCCTTCAGGAGTGCTAACAACCATTCTCACCAATCCAATATGGGTTATCAAAACGCGAATGCTTTCCACAGGCGCTCATGTGCCAGGTGCCTACCGGTCAATGATGTCTGGATTCCAACAAATATACCGTATGGAGGGCTTCACTGGATTCTACCAAGGTTTAATACCAGCTATGTTCGGAGTGTGCCACGGTGCTCTGCAATTCATGGCTTACGAACAGCTTAAGAGGTATCGCACACGGATGTCTCAAGCTTCTTCCTCAGATCGACTCCCGACACCGACCGATACCCCTTCAACGCAGCTGAAGACCCTGAGCAATATGGACTATCTCCTTCTTTCAGGAACATCAAAAATCTTTGCCGGCGGCGTGACGTATCCATACCAAGTTCTTCGAGCCCGCCTGCAAACATACGATGCCAGGGGGACCTATAAGGGCGTACGGGATGCGTTTGCACAGATATTACGAACGGAAGGCTTGTCTGGGTTCTATAAAGGTCTAGGACCGAACCTGGTTCGCGTTTTGCCCAGTACGTGGGTTACTTTCCTTGTATATGAGAATACAAGGGTATATCTTATGGTAAACAAATGATGGTTATTATTCTATTAATTCCCGCGGGACATCCCTTCTCAGCCCATACATATAAGCAACAGGAGGGTGTTTTAATATACCATTGAAGGGTAACAAACGCTCTTAAAGCTTGTACCACTTGAAGTGTTGGATCAAGACAGTTTGATATTCTGCAGTTGTCCGCTGGAGTAGTGGTATGTAAGGACATGTGCCTACGAAATATAACCTAGCATTCATCACTTCGGCTGACCGACCCACCATAATCATTTATATGGCACCGTGGTGGATGTGGCGCAGCGTCCGCTTTCCTTGTCTCAGCGAAATAATTACCAATTAAGCTATTACCAGGGATGTCCCGGTACGACAACGGCTAACGGCTATTGATATGGTTAATTTTCTCCTGTAATTATCTAGGTAATCGGAAGCACCGCAAAATATATAGGCAAAAATGCTAGGAAGGCTATCATTCGAATAGAGAACTAACAGGTTTTGACTACAGCGTATGTGGAGAATTGGTAGAGGATCGGTAGAACGTACGGAATCGAAAGGGCTAATTGAGGATAGAGGCCGAAACAGGAGTCTTGACAAATATAAAACGGCGGGAAGTGGTGATGAGACGCAAGAGAAATTTAGTAAATACAGACGCAAGTAGCTTTGATTGATAGGGTTGGGTTGGTATAAAGGTAACAAAACAGATTGGTATAATGGTATGAAACTACAGCCAGACGAATATCTCGAGCACAGAAAGCAAAAGAAGCCAAGGAAGGAAAACAGAGAAGGAGAATAAAGGTCGAGGTATGCTAGCTGCTCATGCTTTATATTGAAAAAGAGGCCAATTGAAAGGGAAAAAAGGAAAGGGAAGGGAAGAGATAAAACGCAGATCCCCTCCATAAACGATGCAACAGAGCCGAATGGTTAGTAGTAGCAGGAGTGTAGGAAAAAGATATGGAATTAAGCAATTATCCCTCTCGCTGTTGGGTGGGAATGCAAGAATGGGAACGCATTTGTCCTTCCCTTTTGCTGGCATGAACAAAAAAAGAAAAAGAAAAGGGAAGAGTTGGCAGAGCCGAGTGCTTTTTCATCGTATTTTTTTGGTGCGGTAACACTTCCGCCAAATGCTCCAAACCCTCCTTTATGTACTCCAGATACCCATAACTGTGCTCGGTTTCTGTCCCTTTTTTTGGTTTTTATAGTGGTATAATATTAATAGTTTTGAGTCATCGAACTGGAGTTGGCAGACGAGGTGCTGTTCATTAATTTTTCCATCCTCCAGGAGCCCAGTCAGTGCGCGCCTCGTTGATACATCTGTTCATGAAATTCAACATCATCACTGCTGGGTGTCCCAAGGTAAGTACCACGATGGTAGCTTCTCTCTCGCATCAGCTTCGCTTCTTCTTCACTGCCAAGAGGGAGCTGGTGTGCGGGCATTCTGCTACTTGAGGGGGCGGCGGGAGCAGGAGCAGGAGCAGAACTGATGATATTATTGGCAGCGGCATCTGAGGTGGTCGTCTTGGTAGAATTCGCGCGGGTTTTGGCAGTTGACGAAACACGACGATCCTTGCCACGACCTTTGATTCCCTTGTTGCTGTTTTTATAGAGCATGGCAAAGTACTCCCATAGCTCGGCGTCCTGCGGGCTCATTCTGTCAGGTTCAGTTATCATAGCAAAGCGCACAGTGAGGTTCCGTAGAGTCTGCGCATGGAACTTGTTTTGGTGAGACTATTATGATGTTAGTGTCAGGGTTACTTTTCTCCGTGATCCTTCATTTCAATCAGTAAATAACATACCTTGAGGTTTCCGAGTTGAGTGAACTGCTTTCCACAGTCATCTAGCCTGCAAGTAAACGGCTTTGCTTGATCATGGGTAATCTTGTGGGCGCGAACATTCCCTCGCTGAGCAAAACGCTTGTGACAGATATCACAGGAATAAGGCTTCTCTCCTGTGTGTCGCCGTTCATGAGTCTAGACAAGCAGGTCAGTTTAGCCAAATTTGATAATTTCAGATCAGGGGTTATCGCCAATTTACCTTCAGATTTCCTAATTGAGAGAATCGTTGGCCACAGCCGGGCTCGCTGCAGAGCTATATGCATTACCAGAGTCAGTAAGCCGACTTCATTTAAGGTTGATGAGACAGCATTGTGGGGTTTACATACGAATGGTTTATCACCGGTATGAGCTCGCATGTGAATGTCCAAATGGGTCTTCTGGGTAAAGTTCTTGCGACAGTCGGGAAGAGTACATTCATATTTGCGTCGCGACTTTTGCTTCGACGCACCACGAGTTTGTTGATGAGGGGCGTAGCCGGGCTGTTGTATCTGTTGGGCCTGTTCCTGTGACATGGGAGCACCATAGTTTGGTTGAGCCCATTCGGGAGCACCCCCGTGCATGGCAACGTTACTCGACGTAGACGTGCCATTGTTGAACTTTTGGAGTGGCGGCAGTTGTAGCTGAGTTTGCGACGTGGTTCGTGGCTTTGATTGAATTGCCCTCATGAGAGTATCGATTTCGGTGGAGAACTCGACCTCTGGCTTGCTACCTGGTGGTGACGGCAGCTTGCTGATTTCGGCACTCCGAGGTGGTTGATCAATAGGGGCACGCGCAGGCTGCGTTTCCTCAACCCGTGTGGCCGGTGTCCCAACCATGCGAGAGACGCCATTCTTTGCGTGCCGAGGCTCCTGAATTGGCTGTTGCAAAGTAGTGGGTTGGTTCGGTGGCAACCGTGACTGCGAAGGTGGCAAGTGCGGCTGAGGTTGCGCCTGCGGTTGTTGATGCTGCTGCTGCTGCTGTGGGTGAGGGTGATGCTGTGGATGCTGGGGATGTTGCGCGTGAGGAGGAGGCGGTGGTGGTTGTTGCTGCTGTGGGTGCTGTGGGTGGTGCGGATGCGGTTGATGCTGTTGCTGCTGGTGCGGTTGATGCGGCTGATGCGATGGGTGAGGTTGGTGAGATGGGTGAGGCTGATGCGGTGGGTGCTGCTGGTGCTGCGGATGTGGTTGATGGGGCTGATGAGGGTGTTGCGGTTGGTGTTGCGGATGGTGTTGCGGATGATGCTGTGGATGATGCGGGTGCTGCTGCTGCTGCTGCTGTTGCTGCTGTGGCGGCGGTGGTTGCTGCTGCGAATGGTTCTGTCCAAAGAATCCGTGGTAGGATGCCGCCGGGTGCTGGTTGGTATTCAGAATATGGCCGAAGTCGAGCGAGGAGGACTGGATCGGAGCTGCATACGAAAGCGCCGGGTTCGAGTAGTAAGTGATGTTTTGCTCGTGGTGAGGTGCCATCATGCGTCGATGAGTGACATTAGCCAGATCGTGGCTAGAAAAAGTGCACGGAACAGGCACTGCGGTCTCCATTTTGGATCACAAAGATATTGATGCTCCAAGTGTGGTGGCCGAACCACATCCCCGGGCAGGAGCGACGTTCGAAGGCAGTCGACGATGTGTTTTAGACGTCAACAAGGTGTAGCTGTCCAATGCTGAAGGGAAAGAACAACGATCCAACGGCCTGGGGTTAAGAGACAACGAGTGTAATTATTTGTTTTTGCCTGCTGGGTGCTTTTTCTCTTATGTTTCTTTTTCGGATTCGTGCTGCTCGGTGAATATTTTCTTTTTCTTTTTCTTTTTTTTTTTTTTTTTTCCTTTTTTTTTTTTATTATTTCCTTCTTTCCTATTCACCTATGTGTTGCTTCTCGATGCTCTTTTCAAGGCCTCTCTTGCTATGTTCACACGGGTATTCGCAGGTTGATATGAGGATATCTGCTGTTAATCTGGCTTCTACCTGGCTATGTGGTGTTGACAAAAGTCGACGGAAAAGTCGAGAGAACAAAAGTGATTGAAACACGTCGTCAGCGACGGAGAACGAATCTAGAGGGCGATACAGTCTAGGGAGCGTCGCGAGAAGACGTCAATGGAGCGAGAAGGCAAGGATGCTGCGGTGAGAAACAGACGTTGTTGATGCTGTGCTGTCCTCTTCCTTGGTTGATGCCAGACAGCCAGAAAACCAGGCGGTGACTTGGTCGTAAGGAAAAAAAAGAAGAGGTCACTTGCTGGGCTGAGGCGAAGGGGAAAAAAAGTTGGCTCGACGATCCTGCACGGCGATTGGCTGTCGGCGCGGCGAGGCAACAGGCAACAAAGACCGTGACCAACACCAAGTAGTGTTTGTTGTCCGATGCTAGGGGTTTCGTTTCCCTGAGGATGTGGGCAAGAAGTCTCGCAAAAGGGAAGGTTGGGAGGGAGAAAAGGAGCTTATGTATAAATTATATATCAGCGGCAGAAGGAAAAATTAAGCATAAATCATTGGTATGATTTTTGGTCGCGGGGAGAGGAGGGAAAAGAAAAAGGAAAAGAAAAAGGAAAAGGGAAAAGAAAGAGATAAATCGAGTGAACGATATAAATGGAGCAAATGACCACTCTCTCAAGGTGAAATCGTCGGGGATGTAATCCGCAGTGTTATAATACGGAACGAAAGTAACAAAAACTCTCTTCCGATAGCTTAAACTCTCCCTTGAAGCTTGGTCGCGGAAACTTGACGTTAGCGAAGCTGCAGAGTGGGGTTTAACAGCCGGCCTTTCACTTCAATAGGATTGCCAGGGGGAGTCAAGCTATAGGTGAAGATGGTGAGATGCTGCTTGATAACAGTGCGCAGGCGTGCGAGAGTGCATGTATATGTAGATCGCGATTCATCGAACGTGAGATGCAGAAGCGAGTCTATTTGGCGGTTGGATGCTGGGTGGATGCCTTCCTGTGGGTCATATGCTCCAAGAGATGGAGAGGTTTTGATATGTAAGGAAGCGTAATAAAAAAAGAGTCGTTCGGCTTGTTCGTTTTGGGCGGTACCGCGGAAATTCTGGTTCTCTCCGTCTGACGGTATGTCACTCCCTATCTCTTGGTGGGTTTGCCGGTTTGCCTGCCTACCTTTCTCTGCTGGCTCTCTAGTGTTGGCTTTCTGTTTCTCCCTGCAACACCGAAAAGAGAACGGATCCTGAGTAATTTATCGTCATGGCAGAGGGATGGTCTAACGTTTCCGACGAATGAGCTAGGGATCGCACGGATTCAAACACCTAAAAAATACCAGATTGGTAGCACAAGAGAAGATTAAAAAAAAAAAAAAGAGGGAGAGAGGGAGGGAGGGCGAAGAAGAAAAAAGTGGGTATTTTAGGGGCAGAAGGGAGAAGGGGTGTGGACGAAAGCAAGCTCAGATGCAGGATTGTGATCTGGCGGCCGGCATCCATGTTTGGACAGGAAAAGCGGGCTTGAGTTCAAGTCTATGGAGACTCTGTATGCAGCCGAGAGGACCTAAATCGAGCCTAAGGCTTGGTTAGGCTAAGGCTGAAATGGTGGCAGAGCCCATTGTGGTGGGCGGTCGAGGGAGAAAAAGGAAGCCTGGCGAGGGTGGAAAAAGCAAAATGCCACATCCCACTGGCCAGAGGTGGTCCATTCGAGGGTCAGGTCTGGAGTAGGACAGGCGAGGGTAGTGGAGTACCACTAGTCGCCCAAAATTGGTAGACCATTGACGCTCAATTCGGAATGCCCAAAAGCCCCTCCACAGTGTCGAAATATAATACACGGAGGGCACGGAGCTTTTAGCGTAATGCAACAGTCAGGGGGGTCCTGGAACAATCGATGATCAAGGGACTTGTTTTCCACCCTCTCTCCCTTCCCCATGTCCTCTAGCTGTCTCCGAGCTCCTGTTGGGTTGGGCCATGCACTGTTCATGAGGATGACAGACAGGTTCATCCCCCGAAACCAAGTGTTCTCCCTCGCCATGCCTTGCTTCCGAGGGTAGGGAAGCAAAATGGTGACAGGCGATCAGCACAGCGACCAGACCAAAGAAGCCTATCTGTTCGCCGTCAAGAAAGCGGAGCAGGCGTTATAGTTGCACGCCGAGAAATACGGCACAATTTCTGAGAAAGAGAAGGTGAACTCTCCATCAAAACACGGTCAGCCGACAACCAGAGCCAAGAACTGCCTTGGCTCTTTGAAACCTCTCCCACCCCCAGGTCTAGCTCCTTCGAGTGATGGATGGACAGCCCAACCTTGGTTCCCGTACAGAGCATGCTGATTATCTGGCAAATTCTCGATCGAAACCCCGTAGCAGAGTTAGCATTTCGTGAGAGCCACGGCAATTCAATCAATCATATCAATCCTGCCTCTGGAGACCGACTAATGGGGTACGCAACCCTGTCCACTCTGGATGGGCCACCAATTACAAAGTACATCCTTGGTGCGTACCCCAACCGTGAGTGCGTACAGAGTACGATGGCACCCTTCCATCCATACATAAAATAAGTAGTACTCCGTGGTGTCTTCGTCCCGTACGCTGTCAGGTCGTCAGTAGCGCACTCCCTTGACCTCTCATTATTTAGGTTGTGTACCGTAACTCCGGGCTATGGAGTCGCTGGTTGTTCGAAGTGGCGAGCTCCCAGACTATTGTTTGCTAGCTGCTGATTGTTGGGCCAGGGTGGCTGACGCCTGATTGGAGAGCATGCCCGTCCACCCATCCCCTCCAACTGTCGCTTTCTCACTTGTCCCCAGACTAGCAACTGCTCTTATTGGCCTGACATCCGTAAAGATCCGGCAGAGGCACGAGACCTGCCGCCAATCGCGGAAGATTTCGAGCACATCCGGCCTGAGAAGAGGCTTTTTTTTTTTTTTCGTTCTTTTGCTCTGCTAAGCGCTGCAAGGGTTGGTGCGTACGGTCCCAAATGACGGGGATTCATGTGGGTCGTATCCCTAGGAAATGGACGAAAAACGGATGGGATGAAATCGTGGTGGTCGGATCGAGGCTGATATAATGGCTAGTCATCAACTGTGGCTCAGCCGGCTGAACAACTGCCGCGTACGTATCCTCTTTTCTTGATCTCCCACGCCCATCTGATACGTCTCGCCAGCGCCGGCATTCCAGTGTCGAGGTTGGTTGACGTTTGGAAGCGGCGGGGACGTCGGAAATAGCGTGACGTCGGATTTTTTATCAGGCGAATAAGAAGCTCGTGAGCTTTCCTATTTCGGTGGCTGAGGTAAGCGGAGGATGCAGGCGATTGGCCCGTGTAGCGTATTTTGATTGGCCAATAAAAGGCCTATGTGGTCGCCGCTGGCCAATGGAAAACGGCCGATGGCTGAGCTAAGCAGTTAACGAACTCGCGCAAAAGCGACGACCGAAAGACTTCGACTTTTCAACCTCAACGTTTCTTCTTCGGTGCTTTGAGAGCTCCCATCTCCACTGCGGATGCTATTTTAATCTTGATACTCCATCGATGAGATGCATGAAATCTTCAGCAAAGGACTCTTGGGACGTCAAAAAACTGTATGTATCGGCTTGTTTTCAGCACAGGCACTCCCGGCAAAAGGGAAAGCCGATCGGTGGCTTGTCCAGGCGGAGCCCGCATCGTGGATTCGAACAGCCAACATCGGCGTCCTACTAGCAACAGAAACGGTGTAGCCTCAAGTTGGATTTACAACGAGAATCAAAAATTTGCTTTTGGTATGTCTGCTTTTCCAAGCTGACGTCTCGGCTCCCTCTCCCCTGGGATCCCATGTGGAGCGGCGATATCTGTATGTAAGTTGTGCATATATCTGGGAAAAGGCTGAAGGAAAAGTAAACATCATCCTGAAACCCGAGGCGTTTCTACAGTTTTCCCTTTCTCGCCAGGCATGAGGCATTAGACCGAAAAACAAACGCCCCTACAGCCCGATTTCTAGAGGAGAACACCTTGTGCTCAAATCCTGATGAACATAATGACCAGGGACCTTTCAGAGCTTGCATGCCACGCGACTCGCAACACGAAATGTTCTCGACGTGAGTGAAAAATATCTACGAAAGGAAGGAAAGTTGTGATAAATATACATTCATACGCAGACATGCCTTCAATATTAACTGACAGCCGCCACCCCAACACGAGAATTCGTGTTGTTTCCCTGGGTTATAAGGATAGTTAAAACTTTTCCATGGCCAGCTTCCTACTACTTAGAACCAGCCCTCTAGCTTCAAAGTTATGAGAGAGCGTTGACCATGTTGAACAACCGACCGCTCCGCACTCTGTAGAGCAGACGTCATGGATCGACCTAGGCAGCTTGAGTTACAAGTAGAGCACTTTTCTTTTCTACACATCGTCTCAACATGAGGAGGGGCCAATGCCTCTTACTCTATCCTTGGATATCAGCGAACAAGACGTCAAGCATTCAATATCTCATCGACCCAGGAAAAAGCAGCCGCCAACTTCTCGGACCCCTACTTAGCTCCCGGCTAACCTTGATCACGGAACGTGGCAGCAAAAAGAAATAAACAACAACGACCGAAAAGAAAAGAGAGAAAAGAAAACAAACCAAAAAAAAAAAAAAAAAAAAAAAAAAAAAAAAAAAAAAAAAAAGAGAGAGAGAGAGAGAGAGAGAGAGAGGAAAAAGGAATGGGAGGCGGCAAAAGAAAACAACGAAAATATGCAAGGCTAAATTGTTAAATCTTCCCTCGAGGGCTCCAAGGCACGCTGTCAGAAGGGCACGTATTCAACGATCAGCTATCCAATGAAGAAGACCAAGGTGAAATTGAAAGCCATCCCACACGACAATTATCGCCAGGAACAGACATCTGAGACGCCCTCGCTTTTCAGCTCACTCCTTGCCTCCCCCTCCCCCCCTTTTTTTTAGATGTGCTGGGATCATAAAAATAGCTTTCAGTTTTGCTGGCCTCTTCCTCCCACTCTCCTAGCTCCTCCACAGATTCCAAATGCGTTAATGTCCCTTCGGCTGCCCGCAACACGCCAAACGAGAGGGAATGGGGCAAAAAACAAAAGGGGAAGAACTAAAATAAACATCCTTGCGTTTCAAACGCAGGCCCTTGCCCGGCCTCTCGTTTAGGCCCGTGCTTTTGCGGACGGGAACGGCTTGCTTTTTTTTTCCTTTGCTTTTTCATCCCAGAATCTCTCCAGCCTGCCGGCACTCTCTGTCAAGCTAGAGGCTTAGTGCGTTACAAGGCATACTCGCGGCTGTCGCTATATCTTGACACCTTGAAGGAATGGTCTTGACAAGCGCCTAATCCGACTCGTCCGTTCAAGCCGAACCGCCTACGGAGACGGCATTTAACGTCTCTTGTAATGCCGCTGGCTCGCTATCCTTCACTATCCGACTCTTTACGCACATTACGGAGTGCATGAAAAAATCCATCTCAGTCGATGAATAATACTTTACGCCGACCTTATTTTTATCCTTTACACTGTAAAGTACGGAGTACTCCGTATGCAAACAATTATCCTTGCCGCCTATACATAGAAATATTACTACGACAACACGTAATATGGAGTTAGTGGATTCCTATCAAACCCTTGCAGCAAAATTGGACAGGGGAGGCATGGCGGGCAAGAGCAACGCAACGACACACAGAATCTTTCCATACCCAAATCCTCGGGATGACTTCGACCTTCTTTCCCCTCTTATATTACTTTTTCAGTCTTAAAATCACACAAAAAGCAATGATCATCAGCCTGGCACGTTCAAAATAACTTTCTCTCTTGCTCCGTGCACGGTAAGTACCCTGAAAAGACTGGCAGACTCTAACAACACCCAGGCGGAATTACTTGTCGATGGATCGCAGGATGTGGGTTCAACGATGAATCTGAAAAAAAAAAAAAAGAAAGGCTTTGAAAAAGGGGCGCCACCTATCCTAGGATCAAGAGAGTATCTCCGCGTGATTGATCTTCCCCTTCCACTTCCGCAGCGGCGCTTCCAGCTTCCCAATTATGGTATAAGGGCTTGCTGCTTAATCTGATACAAGGAGTCTCCCCCTTTTAAGATTTACTAGCTGTATTTTTCCCGCAGAACTACTTGACTTACCTTGCTGTTATGCCCCGTTTAATCTTTTCAGCGCAAAATCGAGTTATCATAACCGCAAAAGCAAAAAGGAAATGATCAACCACTTGGTCTCGGCATAGGGGGGAAGGAAGAGGCGATTCACAGTCGCTGGCCCTTCTCCCCTCTCTGAATGCTCTCAAATCGAGACAATGGCACTGTGGCCACAGGGCCTAGAGTGTCATCGATTTGGACTCCTTTGATGAGTGAAAATAGTTTTATGATTGGTCAAGAATTGGAATGACTTCCCAGCATGTCAAACAGAATAAAGGGGTAAACCCTTACTTGGATCATCCAAAAGGTCTCCACGACAAATCTCCTACATGCATACGGAGTAGCTAACTGGAAGAACTACTATCGATTGTCTATCGACAGCTATCGATTGACAACAAAAATCGATGTGTCTATTTCGCGCCCCCCTTGCATTTTTCAGAATGAGCAAAGGAGAAGCCCAAGTAAACAAGACACGGCTAAAGTGGCCAGAAAATACCACACTATCCGTTGCTGGAACACCGCCAGCGGCAGGCACTTACCATAAGTGTTTTCTTACCTGATACTATACCTGACGCTAAAACTGTCCCATCTTGAACTTTGAAAAGCAGGAGACGGAGGACCGGCTGAGTCCACGAAGCACGCTGTGCAGCAGACATGCACTGTATGGTTTCGATTATACGTCGTCATTCCACGGCGTATATTCTCCGTCACACAGGAAAGGGCGTCCTGAGCGCGGATAGGATATCAATCGGGCCAAAAAGAAATTACGCGGAAGAACTCATGTCTGTCTCGAACACTAAAGAGGAACGCAGGCCAGCTTGAAACAGGAACGAACCGTGGGACTCGCTTTCAGTTTCTCTCCCACACTCGGCCTCATTTTTGCCTTCCGCACTTATTTCTGTTTAGTTATGAGGGGGCGCGCAAAACAAAAGTGAGGCTTTGTATGAAAGGAAAATGCTAGCACGTTAACTAGCCCATCCAATCAATGATTTTAGAGAGATGTACAAGGTGGCGTTTCCTGGATACCCTTTCATCGAATTTTGCCTCTAGATCGGGGTACTAGGATCGATGATCTTCGCCTAAATACCAAGGCGAGAGAGGTCGTCGTCTGCAAGGCTTCGCATTAGGCGCTGATATCTTATGCGGATGATGGCAATGTGCTCCCCATTCTCGGCTTCAGCTTCTCACACTTGAAAATGAATACGAAACTGTGTTCCCATGGAAAAGACATGATCATGAGTGCTCTTTTGTAAATCCTTTTTGTTTCCGCTTGTATTTGCGCGGGATTCGTCCTCACTATATACGGAGACAAACGGGATACATTCACCGGCTGCATGCATGTTGCATGCTTTCTTGCCATCCAAAGGGCCGGTTTGCATTTTTAGCTTCTAAGAAGAAACCACGAGCCGACGTTCAACAGTGTGCAGTGTGTTTCGGCTATTTGGTGAAGGAACAAGCTAGCTAGCCTTCTTCCTTTTTTTCCCTCTCGTCTCCCACGCTGAGCAAGCCTCAAGCGTCTCAACGTGCAGTCCAGGCCGCGGGATGGCATCCAGCTTGTAATATCCGCTTCGTTGGGCAGGGAAATGTAGTATTTTTCGGCACCGTCTCCCGTCACTTGCGGAGATACAAACAATTGCAGATGAGTAGGGGGTCTATTCTCTCCATTGTGTTGTTATCTTATTGGAGCGTCTTCGGTGTTACAATCCACGAATTTTGGCCGAGCCTGTGTAGGAGAGAACTGTCTTTATTCACTTCATCATAACCATCATCCGGAGCAACCCCAAGAGTTGTCAATAAGTACTCCGTATACCAGAATGAATTGTGGGTGATATCATGTTGTGATACCTGCTGTACCCCGTCTACACCCAGAATGATAGGTCGGAATCCTTTTCGTCCTATCTCCGCCCAACCCTTCCATTAGCAAGCTTCGTCGTCTTGACTACTGACTTGCGGTTGGTTATAGGTGGCCTGCTTCTCAGAAGTCCGTATGGGTGGTATCTGATATATTCTATCGACCATAGGCTCCGTCACATCAAAATCTCTAGCTGCGCGCGCGTTGGATTTGGCAAGGCAAATTCGTCCCACGTAGTAACCTGATGAGAATTCCGCTGAAAAGTCACTTGGAGGCGTATGAAGGGACACGAGGATACGTACTGCCTATGACTGGCCGTTGTTCTCCCTAGTCGATGTCGCACTACATTTATTCGTTTACAGGCACGCACAACCTATTCCGCTCTGGTGGCCTCGACATGGGTATGACAGCCCACATACCAGCTTCAATAAATCAGGATACTGTGCCTCTCACCCATTTGACAGTGGCGGGAAAGTTAAGGAACCCTCTAGCGAGCAACGGTTAACTGACATCTACCCAAGGGAGCATTAGCCAGCCGTCTCATGGGAGGTATTCTGTCCGTGAGTAGGCGGGTGAATATTCATACATGCGATGCCGGAGCACAGCGAATGTCACCAAACAGTATATAGTTAAATATCCTTAGAATCAAGATATCTCTACTACCAGCTAATTATCGATCCACAGGATGAGAATGGCGGCCGGTTCGGAATCTCATGTACAGCTGAGGGCTGAGCCGACAAATATCGTATAACCTCGGATCCGGTCCGAATTCCTAGACCCTCCTCCCATAGCCTATTTGTGGCTCTGTATGTCTGGTTTCCAGCCCAGGAAACGATAGCCTCCAAGGTGTTGGCATGCTAGGCTTATGGGGGTCAGTAAACCTGGCCATGCAATAATGAAAATATCCAGCAAGAAAATAAGTCATCAGCTTCAGAAAGGCCCCGACTTCCTCAACGTATGTACATTCGGCGTTTAGGTGCGGGATCCTCTGTATGTAATCAGGCGAACTGCATTCGAAACTGGTCCGGGTCTGGCTTCCTTTACACAGGGCCCCTTGGACAGCAAAATGAAACCAATAGTGCTCGCGGCCCTGGTAACAAAAGTCCACCCAATTTCCAAGATGGAGAGAGCGAAGTTGATTGAAAATGATAGATAAATATGGCGTCAAGACGTGTATCAGTCTAGATATCAACCCGTTGTGTTTACACACGAAATGAAACAAGCTCTTGCTGCTCCATCTTTGTAGAGGGATTTAATCAACTTGCCATTCAGGCTGAGTTTTGTCAGCCGCCCGTTATCATGATGAGTAACCGCATGGATTTATCAGGTATAAATATGGAGACCGGGCGTAGAAGTTCCTTGTTCTTCTCCTGGGAATAGTTCATGCAAGGAGAGCAATAGTTTACTTCTTCCATGACAGTAGTCAAACGGCATAGCCACAAGCGGGTTCTCAATTTAGCAACAGTCCAGGAACTAATCTTGTCCAAGGAAATTGATAATGGGATGTCCAAGATGGGGGTTCATCATAGCCCAGCCCCCGAAGTAAGCCGGAGCAGAGCTGGGACATGCGATAACTAGTTAATGGCACTGAATTGGGGTTGAACGATGGCTGGTGTAGGCCAGTATTTAGCAGATGGACCACTTTTTCTGCGTCATCGATATATGCAAAAATGTAACATACCATTGAGTTGAAAACATGGACAATAAGGAGTGGACGGTACAGGGGCTAAGTAAATTTATAGAAGAGGTCGATTTGATGGCCGAAGAACCAACCCGCCATCAACTAATCACGTGTAGCTTGTAGGAAGGTATGTAGTGGCTGCCTGCCTAAACGGAACCCTTTAGTAGATAGTTTCTGACAATTTTACGTCCGTCGACATTGATAGCTCTCGCGGGAGAGCCCGACTCACATACAGGAAGAGAATGGATGAAGAGGCTCTGATATTACCCGAAAAAGCACAACGGGCACAATATAACACACAAAGTACAAGATAACTAAAAGAGAGCGCAGAGAAGGACAGGAAAGCAGACATGAGATTTGCTAGCATATCAAGAACCCGCCGCCGCACCATGGTCATCGTGATATCATCCCAGTGGGCCAATTACTCCAGTCCTGGCAAATCTTTGTTTCCTTCCGCCTCCTCTGAAATGCAATCGAGAGCAGCCAAAGTAGAAAAGGAGAGTTGATCGAATACAGTTAGTGAAGAAACACTCAACTCGAGGTACGTACAAGGTGGTAAGAGCAGCAACGGAGGGATTAGCCAGATATCGGCGTAAAACTGCATGAGCTTTTTGTTCTTCTTTTTGGGCAGACTTTGAAGCTGCAGGCAAAAGTATGGATATTATACCTGTGGTTTCAGGCCGGGAGGGTGCATAGTCGAAGGGCAGAGGGAGCAATGCGCACAGATGCATTGCAGATCGATAACAGGAACAGTATAATAGAACGGAATACAGGAGAACGCAGGTCGAGGCACAAACAAAATATAAGGGTCAAAAAGGAAAAAAGTATTCATTTTGCAAAAAGTGTTTTTTTTTTTTTTTTTTCTTCATTTCCGTTTGTCGTCGGGGCACATTGATAAAGCACACAAACAGAACGAGGCCGGTGGAGATATGGGTGAAAACACAATAAACTGACAGGCAAGAAGGGACAGGGAAGAGGAAGTAAAATTGCGCCATTATTTCTAAAGATGTAAGTAGTTAAGAGTATTGCTAAGGAGTGGCGGTGTGGAGAGAAGCTGGATGGGGAATTGAGTGACAATAGATTTATCGGCGGTTCCATGTCGAGTAGCTAAGTATAAAGATGGTTAGCGAATCGTTACTAACCGAATATCATAAGGGATAACGGGAATTAGTACTAACCTCCAGATTCTAGCACGCATGTCTCCACTTCCAGTTGCGAATAACTGGCCAGTTGGACTCGGGGCAACCGAGATAACTTTGAGAAGTAAATAGGTCAGCCACGATCTAGAACACGAAGAATATTATGAGGAATGGCAGGAGGACATACCTGAGTTTTTGTGACCCTGGAGCATCATCTGAGCGTGGCCGGTAGCAGGATCCCAGAATTGAACACCTCTATCTTTCGAGCCGCTCATCACCCAGTGGCCGTCAGGTGTCAGACAGACACTAAGTACAAAGTCCTGTAAATAGATGGTTAGCCAGGAAAACATGTCCAAGATAATATGGTGATCGCTACGGAGTTGGCATACCTTGTGTCCTTCGAAAGTGCGTACACACTTTCCTCCCTTTGGTCCTGTTCCGGGTACCATTCCTCTTGGGGGTGTAAGCTCCCACATCTTGATAGTCTTGTCCAAACTGCCGCTAACAAGGTCTCTGCCATTTGGTGCAAAAGCAACACTGTAAACACTGTCTCTATGGCCATCAGGGCTCTCAAGACGCTCAACAAGGTATCCAGTGGTGGTATCCCAGACGCGGACACTCTTATCAAGAGACCCAGCAGCCACATAGCGGCCGTCTGGGGAGATAGCAACAGTGGTGACGCCGTCCTCGATGCTGAGGATGAGTTCCTGCTTGCCATCAACAATATCCCAGAGACGGACGGTCTTATCACCACTTCCTGAGGCGATATAGCGGCCGTTTCGGGCAAATCAAGGGAATAGATGTCTTGTCGTGTCCAGAGAGATGTCTGATGTGCGCTAGCAATATCCCAGACCTAG